>NW_027508040.1:0-77368 GCF_051348905.1 Ranitomeya variabilis
GAGTGTAGGGTGTGGGGTGTAGAGTGTAGTGTGTAGAGTGTAGGGTGTAGGGTGTAGGGTGTAAAGTGTAGAGTGTAGGGTGTAGGGTGTAGAGTGTAGCGTGTAGGGTGTAGCGTGTAGGGTGTAGCGTTTAGGGTGCACAGAGTAGAGTGTAGCGTGTAGCGTGTAGGGTGTAGCGTGTAGGGTGCAGAGAGTAGAGTGTAGCGTGTAGGGTGTAGCGTGTAGCGTTTAGGGTGTAGAGTGTAGGGTGTAGCGTGTAAGGTGTAGAGTGTAGCGTTTAGCGTGTAGGGTGTAGGGTGTAGAGTGTAGAGTGTAGCGTGTAGATTGTAGAGTGCAGCGTGTAGCATGTAGGGTGTAGAGTGTAGGGTGTAGCGTGTAGGGTGTAGGGTGTAGAGTGTAGCGTATAGGGTGTAGAGTGTAGCGTGTAGCGTGTAGAGTGTAGCGTGTAGAGTGTAGCGTGTAGAGTGTAGCGTGTAGAGTGTAGCGTGTAGAGTGCAGCGTGTAGAGTGTAGCGTGTAGAGTGTAGCGTGTAGCGTGTAGGGTGTAGAGTGTAGGGTGTAGAGTGTAGGGTGTAGCGTGTAGCGTGTAGGGTGTATGGTGTAGGGTGTAGGGTGTATGGTGTAGCGTGTAGAGTGTAGAGTGTAGAGTGTAGCGTGTAGGGTGTAGATTGTAGGGTGTAGCGTGTAGGGTGTAGAGTGTAGGGTGTAGTGTGTAGAGTGTAGCGTGTAGGGTGTAGAGTGTAGGGTGTAGCGTGTAGGGTGTAGGGTGTAGAGTGTAGCGTGTAGAGTGTAGCGTGTAGAGTGTAGAGTGTAGAGTGTAGCGTGTAGGGTGTAGGGTGTAGGGTGTAGAGTGTAGGGTGTAGGGTGTAGAGTGTAGAGTGTAGCGTGTAGGGTGTAGATTGTAGCGTGTAGGGTGTAGGATGTAGAGTGTAGAGTGTAGCGTGTAGCGTGTAGGGTGTTGCGTGTAGCGTGCAGAGTGTAGCGTGTAGGGTGTAGAGTGTAGGGTGCAGCGTGTAGGGTGTAGAGTGTAGCGTGTAGAGTGTAGAGTGTAGCGTGTAGGGTGTAGGGTGTAGGGTGTAGCGTGTAGAGTGTAGCGTGTAGGGTGTAGCGTGTAGGGTGTAGAGTGTAGAGTGTAGCGTGTAGCATGTAGGTTGTAGCGCGTAGCGTGTAGGGTGTAGAGTGTAGAGTGTAGGGTGTAGAGTGTAGCGTGTAGAGTGTAGCGTGTAGCGTGTAGAGTGTAGAGTGTAGCGTGTAGAGTGTAGGGTGTAGGGTGTATAATGTAGCTTGTTGCGTGTAGGGTGTAAAGTTTAGTGTGTAGCGTGTAGAGTGTAGCGTGTAGCGTGTAGGGTGTAGAGTGTAGCGTGTAGGGTGTAGAGTGTAGCGTGTAGGGTGTAGGGTGTAGCGTGTAGGGTGTAGACTGTAGAGTGTAGAGTGTAGAGTGTGGCGTGTAGAGTGTAGGGTGTAGGGTGTAGAGTGTAGCATGTAGAGTGTAGCGTGTGGGGTGTAGAGTGTAGCGTGTAGGGTGTAGAGTGTAGAGTGTAGGGTGTAGGGTGTAGGGTGTAGAGTGTGGCGTGTAGGGTGTAGGGTGTAGAGTGTAGGGTGTAGGGTGTAGAGTGCAGCGTGTATGGTGTAGAGTGTAGCGTGTAGGGTGTAGAGTGTAGCGTGTAGGGTGTAGCGTGAAGAGTGTAGGGTGTAGGGTGTAGAGTGCAGCGTGTATGGTGTAGAGTGTAGCGCGTAGCGTGTAGCGTGTAGGGTGTAGAATGTAGGGTGTAGCGTGTAGGGTGTAGAGTGTAGAGTGTAGGGTGTAGGGTGTAGGGTGTAGAGTGTGGCGTGTAGGGTGTAGGGTGTAGAGTGTAGGGTGTAGGGTGTAGAGTGCAGCGTGTATGGTGTAGAGTGTAGCGTGTAGGGTGTAGAGTGTACCGTGTAGCGTGTAGCGTGAAGAGTGTAGGGTGTAGGGTGTAGAGTGCAGCGTGTATGGTGTAGAGTGTAGCGCGTAGCGTGTAGGGTGTAGAATGTAGGGTGTAGCGTGTAGGGTGTAGAGTGTAGAGTGTAGAGTGTAGGGTGTAGAGTGTAGCATGTGGCGTGTAGGGTGTAGAGTGTAGGGTGTAGCGTGTAGCGTGTAGGGTGTAGAGTGTAGGGTGTAGGGTGTAGAGTGTAGGGTGTAGCGTGTAGCGTGTAGCGTGTAGCGTGTAGGGCGTAGCTTGTTGGGTGTAGCGTGTAGCGTGTAGCATGTAGGGTGTAAAGTTTAGCGTGTAGAGTGTAGCGTGTAGGGTGTAGAGTGTAGCGTGTAGAATGTAGAGTGTAGCGCGTTGCGTGTAGAGTGTAGCGTGTAGAGTGTAGGGTGTAGGCTGTAGGCTGTAGAGTGTAGGGTGTATCGTGTAGGGTGTAGCGTGTAGCCTGTAGCATGTAGCGTGTAGGGTGTAAAGTGTAGGGTGTAGCGTGTAGGGTGTAGAGTGTAGCGTGTAGGGTGTAGTGTGTAGCGTGTAGGGTGTAGAGTGTAGAGTGTAGCGTGTAGAGTGTAGCGTGTAGAGTGTAGGGTGTAGGCTGTAGGCTGTAGAGTGTAGGGTGTAGGGTGTAGGGTGTAGCGTGTAGAGTGTAGCGTGTAGCGTGTAGGGTGTAGCGTGTAGGGTGTAGCGTGTAGGGTGTAGAGTGTAGAGTGTAGCGTGTAGCATGTAGGTTGTAGCGCGTAGCGTGTAGGGTGTAGAGTGTAGAGTGTAGGGTGTAGAGTGTAGAGTGTAGCGTGTAGCGTGTAGAGTGCAGAGTGTAGCGTGTAGAGTGTAGGGTGTAGGGTGTATATTGTAGCTTGTTGCGTGTAGGGTGTAAAGTTTAGTGTGTAGCGTGTAGAGTGTAGCGTGTAGCGTGTAGGGTGTAGAGTGTAGCCTGTAGGGTGTAGGGTGTAGGGTGTAGCGTGTAGGGTGTAGAGTGTAGAGTGTAGAGTGTAGGGTGTAGGGTGTAGAGTGTAGGGTGTAGGGTGTAGAGTGTGGCGTGTAGGGTGTAGGGTGTAGAGTGTAGGGTGTAGGGTGTAGCGTGTAGGGTGTAGAGTGTAGAGTGTAGAGTGTAGGGTGTAGGGTGTAGAGTGTAGCGTGTAGCGTGTAGCGTGAAGAGTGTAGGGTGTAGGGTGTAGAGTGCAGCGTGTATGGTGTAGAGTGTAGCGCGTAGCGTGTAGCGTGTAGCGTGTAGGGTGTAGAATGTAGGGTGTAGCGTGTAGGGTGTAGAGTGTAGAGTGTAGAGTGTAGGGTGTAGAGTGTAGCATGTGGCGTGTAGGGTGTAGAGTGTAGGGTGTAGCGTGTAGCGTGTAGAGTGTAGCGTGTAGGGTGTAGAGTGTAGCGTGTAGAATGTAGAGTGTAGCGCGTAGCGTGTAGAGTGTACAGTGTAGCGTGTAGAGTGTAGGGTGTAGGCTGTAGGCTGTAGAGTGTAGGGTGTATCGTGTAGGGTGTAGCGTGTAGCCTGTAGCATGTAGCGTGTAGGGTGTAAAGTGTAGGGTGTAGCGTGTAGGGTGTAGAGTGTAGGGTGTAGAGTGTAGTGTGTAGGGTGTAGGGTGTAGGGTGTAGAGTGTAGAGTGTAGGGTGTAGAGTGTAGTGTGTAGGGTGTAGGGTGTAGAGTGTAGGGTGTAGGGTGTAGAGTGTAGGGTGTAGCGTGTAGGGTGTAGAGTGTAGCGTGTAGGTTGTAGCGTGTAGAGTGTAGCGTGCAGGGTGTAGAGTGTAGAGTGTAGGGTGTAGAGTGTAGGGTGTAGAGTGTAGAGTGTAGCGTGTAGGGTGTAGGGTGTAGGGTGTAGCGTTTATGGTGCAGAGTGTAGAGTGTAGCGTGTAGGGTGTAGGGTGTAGCGTGTAGAGTGTAGCGTGTAGGGTGTAGCGTGTAGGGTGTAGAGTGTAGAGTGTAGCGTGTAGCATGTAGGTTGTAGCGCGTAGCGTGTAGGGTGTAGAGTGTAGAGTGTAGGGTGTAGAGTGTAGCGTGTAGAGTGTAGCGTGTAGCGTGTAGAGTGTAGAGTGTAGCGTGTAGAGTGTAGGGTGTAGGGTGTATAATGTAGCTTGTTGCGTGTAGGGTGTAAAGTTTAGTGTGTAGCGTGTAGAGTGTAGCGTGTAGCGTGTAGGGTGTAGAGTGTAGCGTGTAGGGTGTAGAGTGTAGCGTGTAGGGTGTAGGGTGTAGCGTGTAGGGTGTAGACTGTAGAGTGTAGAGTGTAGAGTGTGGCGTGTAGAGTGTAGGGTGTAGGGTGTAGAGTGTAGCATGTAGAGTGTAGCGTGTGGGGTGTAGAGTGTAGCGTGTAGGGTGTAGAGTGTAGAGTGTAGGGTGTAGGGTGTAGGGTGTAGAGTGTGGCGTGTAGGGTGTAGGGTGTAGAGTGTAGGGTGTAGGGTGTAGAGTGCAGCGTGTATGGTGTAGAGTGTAGCGTGTAGGGTGTAGAGTGTAGCGTGTAGGGTGTAGCGTGAAGAGTGTAGGGTGTAGGGTGTAGAGTGCAGCGTGTATGGTGTAGAGTGTAGCGCGTAGCGTGTAGCGTGTAGGGTGTAGAATGTAGGGTGTAGCGTGTAGGGTGTAGAGTGTAGAGTGTAGGGTGTAGGGTGTAGGGTGTAGAGTGTGGCGTGTAGGGTGTAGGGTGTAGAGTGTAGGGTGTAGGGTGTAGAGTGCAGCGTGTATGGTGTAGAGTGTAGCGTGTAGGGTGTAGAGTGTACCGTGTAGCGTGTAGCGTGAAGAGTGTAGGGTGTAGGGTGTAGAGTGCAGCGTGTATGGTGTAGAGTGTAGCGCGTAGCGTGTAGGGTGTAGAATGTAGGGTGTAGCGTGTAGGGTGTAGAGTGTAGAGTGTAGAGTGTAGGGTGTAGAGTGTAGCATGTGGCGTGTAGGGTGTAGAGTGTAGGGTGTAGCGTGTAGGGTGTAGAGTGTAGGGTGTAGGGTGTAGAGTGTAGGGTGTAGCGTGTAGCGTGTAGCGTGTAGCGTGTAGGGCGTAGCTTGTTGGGTGTAGCGTGTAGCGTGTAGCATGTAGGGTGTAAAGTTTAGCGTGTAGAGTGTAGCGTGTAGGGTGTAGAGTGTAGCGTGTAGAATGTAGAGTGTAGCGCGTTGCGTGTAGAGTGTAGCGTGTAGAGTGTAGGGTGTAGGCTGTAGGCTGTAGAGTGTAGGGTGTATCGTGTAGGGTGTAGCGTGTAGCCTGTAGCATGTAGCGTGTAGGGTGTAAAGTGTAGGGTGTAGCGTGTAGGGTGTAGAGTGTAGCGTGTAGGGTGTAGTGTGTAGCGTGTAGGGTGTAGAGTGTAGAGTGTAGCGTGTAGAGTGTAGCGTGTAGAGTGTAGGGTGTAGGCTGTAGGCTGTAGAGTGTAGGGTGTAGGGTGTAGGGTGTAGCGTGTAGAGTGTAGCGTGTAGCGTGTAGGGTGTAGCGTGTAGGGTGTAGCGTGTAGGGTGTAGAGTGTAGAGTGTAGCGTGTAGCATGTAGGTTGTAGCGCGTAGCGTGTAGGGTGTAGAGTGTAGAGTGTAGGGTGTAGAGTGTAGAGTGTAGCGTGTAGCGTGTAGAGTGCAGAGTGTAGCGTGTAGAGTGTAGGGTGTAGGGTGTATATTGTAGCTTGTTGCGTGTAGGGTGTAAAGTTTAGTGTGTAGCGTGTAGAGTGTAGCGTGTAGCGTGTAGGGTGTAGAGTGTAGCCTGTAGGGTGTAGGGTGTAGGGTGTAGCGTGTAGGGTGTAGAGTGTAGAGTGTAGAGTGTAGGGTGTAGGGTGTAGAGTGTAGGGTGTAGGGTGTAGAGTGTGGCGTGTAGGGTGTAGGGTGTAGAGTGTAGGGTGTAGGGTGTAGCGTGTAGGGTGTAGAGTGTAGAGTGTAGAGTGTAGGGTGTAGGGTGTAGAGTGTAGCGTGTAGCGTGTAGCGTGAAGAGTGTAGGGTGTAGGGTGTAGAGTGCAGCGTGTATGGTGTAGAGTGTAGCGCGTAGCGTGTAGCGTGTAGCGTGTAGGGTGTAGAATGTAGGGTGTAGCGTGTAGGGTGTAGAGTGTAGAGTGTAGAGTGTAGGGTGTAGAGTGTAGCATGTGGCGTGTAGGGTGTAGAGTGTAGGGTGTAGCGTGTAGCGTGTAGAGTGTAGCGTGTAGGGTGTAGAGTGTAGCGTGTAGAATGTAGAGTGTAGCGCGTAGCGTGTAGAGTGTACAGTGTAGCGTGTAGAGTGTAGGGTGTAGGCTGTAGGCTGTAGAGTGTAGGGTGTATCGTGTAGGGTGTAGCGTGTAGCCTGTAGCATGTAGCGTGTAGGGTGTAAAGTGTAGGGTGTAGCGTGTAGGGTGTAGAGTGTAGGGTGTAGAGTGTAGTGTGTAGGGTGTAGGGTGTAGGGTGTAGAGTGTAGAGTGTAGGGTGTAGAGTGTAGTGTGTAGGGTGTAGGGTGTAGAGTGTAGGGTGTAGGGTGTAGAGTGTAGGGTGTAGCGTGTAGGGTGTAGAGTGTAGCGTGTAGGTTGTAGCGTGTAGAGTGTAGCGTGCAGGGTGTAGAGTGTAGAGTGTAGGGTGTAGAGTGTAGGGTGTAGAGTGTAGAGTGTAGCGTGTAGGGTGTAGGGTGTAGGGTGTAGCGTTTATGGTGCAGAGTGTAGAGTGTAGCGTGTAGGGTGTAGCGTGTAGCGTTTAGGGTGTAGCGTGTAGGGTGTAGAGTGTAGGGTGTAGAGTGTAGGGTGTAGAGTGTAGTGTGTAGGGTGTAGAGTGTAGGGTGTAGGGTGTAGAGTGTAGAGTGTAGGGTGTAGAGTGTAGTGTGTAGAGTGTAGGGTGTAGGGTGTAGAGTGTAGGGTGTAGAGTGTAGGGTGTAGAGTGTAGTGTGTAGCGTGTAGGGTGTAGAGTGTAGGGTGTAGGGTGTAGAGTGTAGAGTGTAGGGTGTAGAGTGTAGTGTGTAGAGTGTAGGGTGTAGGGTGTAGAGTGTAGGGTGTAGGGTGTAGAGTTTAGTGTGTAGGGTGTAGGGTGTAGAGTGTAGGGTGTAGGGTGTAGAGTGTAGAGTGTAGGGTGTAGAGTGTAGTGTGTAGAGTGTAGGGTGTAGGGTGTAGAGTGTAGGGTGTAGAGTGTAGGGTGTAGAGTGTAGTGTGTAGGGTGTAGGGTGTAGAGTGTAGGGTGTAGAGTGTAGGGTGTAGGGTGTAGGGTGTAGGATGTAGGGTGTAGAGTGTAGGGTGTAGAGTGTAGTGTGTAGGGTGTAGGGTGTAGAGTGTAGGGTGTAGGGTGTAGAGTGTAGGGTGTAGAGTGTAGTGTGTAGTGTGTAGAGTGTAGGGTGTAGAGTGTAGGGTGTAGAGTGTAGTGTTTAGGGTGTAGGGTGTAGAGTGTAGTGTGTAGGGTGTAGGGTGTAGAGTGTAGGGTGTAGGGTGTAGAGTGTAGGGTGTAGAGTGTAGTGTGTAGTGTGTAGAGTGTAGGGTGTAGAGTGTAGGGTGTAGAGTGTAGTGTTTAGGGTGTAGGGTGTAGGGTGTAGAGTGTAGGGTGTAGGGTGTAGGGTGTAGAGTGTAGGGTGTAGAGTGTAGTGTGTAGGGTGTAGGGTGTAGAGTGTAGGGTGTAGAGTGTAGAGTGTAGGGTGTAGAGTGTAGTGTGTAGAGTGTAGGGTGTAGGTTGTAGAGTGTAGGGTGTAGGGTGTAGAGTGTAGGGTGTAGAGTGTAGTGTGTAGAGTGTAGGGTGTAGGGTGTAGAGTGTAGGGTGTAGAGTGTAGGGTGTAGGGTGTAGAGTGTAGGGTGTAGAGTGTAGTGTGTAGGGTGTAGGGTGTAGAGTGTAGGGTGTAGGGTGTAGAGTGTAGGGTGTAGAGTGTAGGGTGTAGAGTGTAGTGTGTAGGGTGTAGAGTGTAGGGTGTAGGGTGTAGAGTGTAGAGTGTAGGGTGTAGAGTGTAGTGTGTAGAGTGTAGGGTGTAGAGTGTAGGGTGTAGAGTGTAGGGTGTAGAGTGTAGTGTGTAGGGTGTAGGGTGTAGAGTGTAGGGTGTAGGGTGTAGAGTGTAGAGTGTAGGGTGTAGAGTGTAGTGTGTAGAGTGTAGGGTGTAGGGTGTAGAGTGTAGAGTGTAGGGTGTAGAGTGTAGTGTGTAGAGTGTAGGGTGTAGGGTGTAGAGTGTAGGGTGTAGTGTGTAGGGTGTAGGGTGTAGGGTGTAGAGTGTAGGGTGTAGAGTGTAGAGTGTAGGGTGTAGGGTGTAGGATGTAGAGTGTAGGGTGTAGGGTGTAGAGTGTAGGGTGTAGGGTGTAGGATGTAGAGTGTAGGGTGTAGAGTGTAGGGTGTAGGGTGTAGGATGTAGGGTGTAGGATGTAGAGTGTAGGGTGTAGGGTGTAGGGTGTAGAGTGTAGTGTGTAGAGTGTAGGGTGTAGGGTGTAGGGTGTAGGATGTAGAGTGTAGGGTGTAGAGTGTAGGGTGTAGAGTGTAGTGTGTAGGGTGTAGGGTGTAGGGTGTAGAGTGTAGGGTGTGGGGTGTAGAGTGTAGTGTGTAGAGTGTAGGGTGTAGGGTGTAGGGTGTAAAGTGTAGAGTGTAGGGTGTAGGGTGTAGAGTGTAGCGTGTAGGGTGTAGCGTGTAGGGTGTAGCGTTTAGGGTGCACAGAGTAGAGTGTAGCGTGTAGCGTGTAGGGTGTAGCGTGTAGGGTGCAGAGAGTAGAGTGTAGCGTGTAGGGTGTAGCGTGTAGCGTTTAGGGTGTAGAGTGTAGGGTGTAGCGTGTAAGGTGTAGAGTGTAGCGTTTAGCGTGTAGGGTGTAGGGGGTAGAGTGTAGAGTGTAGCGTGTAGATTGTAGAGTGCAGCGTGTAGCATGTAGGGTGTAGAGTGTAGGGTGTAGCGTGTAGGGTGTAGGGTGTAGAGTGTAGCGTATAGGGTGTAGAGTGTAGCGTGTAGCGTGTAGAGTGTAGCGTGTAGAGTGTAGCGTGTAGAGTGTAGCGTGTAGAGTGTAGCGTGTAGAGTGCAGCGTGTAGAGTGTAGCGTGTAGAGTGTAGCGTGTAGCGTGTAGGGTGTAGAGTGTAGGGTGTAGAGTGTAGGGTGTAGCGTGTAGCGTGTAGGGTGTATGGTGTAGGGTGTAGGGTGTATGGTGTAGCGTGTAGAGTGTAGAGTGTAGCGTGTAGGGTGTAGATTGTAGGGTGTAGCGTGTAGGGTGTAGAGTGTAGGGTGTAGTGTGTAGAGTGTAGCGTGTAGGGTGTAGAGTGTAGGGTGTAGCGTGTAGGGTGTAGGGTGTAGAGTGTAGCGTGTAGAGTGTAGCGTGTAGAGTGTAGAGTGTAGAGTGTAGCGTGTAGGGTGTAGGGTGTAGGGTGTAGAGTGTAGGGTGTAGGGTGTAGAGTGTAGAGTGTAGCGTGTAGGGTGTAGATTGTAGCGTGTAGGGTGTAGGATGTAGAGTGTAGAGTGTAGCGTGTAGCGTGTAGGGTGTTGCGTGTAGCGTGCATAGTGTAGCGTGTAGGGTGTAGAGTGTAGGGTGCAGCGTGTAGGGTGTAGAGTGTAGCGTGTAGAGTGTAGAGTGTAGCGTGTAGGGTGTAGGGTGTAGGGTGTAGGGTGTAGCGTGTAGAGTGTAGCGTGTAGGGTGTAGCGTGTAGGGTGTAGAGTGTAGAGTGTAGCGTGTAGCATGTAGGTTGTAGCGCGTAGCGTGTAGGGTGTAGAGTGTAGAGTGTAGGGTGTAGAGTGTAGCGTGTAGAGTGTAGCGTGTAGCGTGTAGAGTGTAGAGTGTAGCGTGTAGAGTGTAGGGTGTAGGGTGTATATTGTAGCTTGTTGCGTGTAGGGTGTAAAGTTTAGTGTGTAGCGTGTAGAGTGTAGCGTGTAGCGTGTAGGGTGTAGAGTGTAGCGTGTAGGGTGTAGAGTGTAGCGTGTAGGGTGTAGGGTGTAGCGTGTAGGGTGTAGACTGTAGAGTGTAGAGTGTAGAGTGTGGCGTGTAGAGTGTAGGGTGTAGGGTGTAGAGTGTAGCATGTAGAGTGTAGCGTGTAGGGTGTAGAGTGTAGCGTGTAGGGTGTAGAGTGTAGAGTGTAGGGTGTAGGGTGTAGGGTGTAGAGTGTGGCGTGTAGGGTGTAGGGTGTAGAGTGTAGGGTGTAGGGTGTAGAGTGCAGCGTGTATGGTGTAGAGTGTAGCGTGTAGGGTGTAGAGTGTAGCGTGTAGGGTGTAGCGTGAAGAGTGTAGGGTGTAGGGTGTAGAGTGCAGCGTGTATGGTGTAGAGTGTAGCGCGTAGCGTGTAGCGTGTAGGGTGTAGAATGTAGGGTGTAGCGTGTAGGGTGTAGAGTGTAGAGTGTAGGGTGTAGGGTGTAGGGTGTAGAGTGTGGCGTGTAGGGTGTAGGGTGTAGAGTGTAGGGTGTAGGGTGTAGAGTGCAGCGTGTATGGTGTAGAGTGTAGCGTGTAGGGTGTAGAGTGTACCGTGTAGCGTGTAGCGTGAAGAGTGTAGGGTGTAGGGTGTAGAGTGCAGCGTGTATGGTGTAGAGTGTAGCGCGTAGCGTGTAGCGTGTAGGGTGTAGAATGTAGGGTGTAGAGTGTAGAGTGTAGAGTGTAGGGTGTAGAGTGTAGCATGTGGCGTGTAGGGTGTAGAGTGTAGGGTGTAGCGTGTAGCGTGTAGGGTGTAGAGTGTAGGGTGTAGGGTGTAGAGTGTAGGGTGTAGCGTGTAGCGTGTAGCGTGTAGCGTGTAGGGCGTAGCTTGTTGGGTGTAGCGTGTAGCGTGTAGCATGTAGGGTGTAAAGTTTAGCGTGTAGAGTGTAGCGTGTAGGGTGTAGACTGTAGCGTGTAGAATGTAGAGTGTAGCGCGTTGCGTGTAGAGTGTAGCGTGTAGAGTGTAGGGTGTAGGCTGTAGGCTGTAGAGTGTAGGGTGTATCGTGTAGGGTGTAGCGTGTAGCCTGTAGCATGTAGCGTGTAGGGTGTAAAGTGTAGGGTGTAGCGTGTAGGGTGTAGAGTGTAGCGTGTAGGGTGTAGTGTGTAGCGTGTAGGGTGTAGAGTGTAGAGTGTAGCGTGTAGAGTGTAGCGTGTAGAGTGTAGGGTGTAGGCTGTAGGCTGTAGAGTGTAGGGTGTAGGGTGTAGGGTGTAGCGTGTAGAGTGTAGCGTGTAGCGTGTAGGGTGTAGCGTGTAGGGTGTAGCGTGTAGGGTGTAGAGTGTAGAGTGTAGCGTGTAGCATGTAGGTTGTAGCGCGTAGCGTGTAGGGTGTAGAGTGTAGAGTGTAGGGTGTAGAGTGTAGAGTGTAGCGTGTAGAGTGCAGAGTGTAGCGTGTAGAGTGTAGGGTGTATATTGTAGCTTGTTGCGTGTAGGGTGTAAAGTTTAGTGTGTAGCGTGTAGAGTGTAGCGTGTAGCGTGTAGGGTGTAGAGTGTAGCGTGTAGGGTGTAGGGTGTAGGGTGTAGCGTGTAGGGTGTAGAGTGTAGAGTGTAGAGTGTAGGGTGTAGGGTGTAGAGTGTAGGGTGTAGGGTGTAGAGTGTGGCGTGTAGGGTGTAGGGTGTAGAGTGTAGGGTGTAGGGTGTAGCGTGTAGGGTGTAGAGTGTAGAGTGTAGAGTGTAGGGTGTAGGGTGTAGAGTGTAGCGTGTAGCGTGTAGCGTGAAGAGTGTAGGGTGTAGGGTGTAGAGTGCAGCGTGTATGGTGTAGAGTGTAGCGCGTAGCGTGTAGCGTGTAGCGTGTAGGGTGTAGAATGTAGGGTGTAGCGTGTAGGGTGTAGAGTGTAGAGTGTAGAGTGTAGGGTGTAGAGTGTAGCATGTGGCGTGTAGGGTGTAGAGTGTAGGGTGTAGCGTGTAGCGTGTAGAGTGTAGCGTGTAGGGTGTAGAGTGTAGCGTGTAGAATGTAGAGTGTAGCGCGTAGCGTGTAGAGTGTACAGTGTAGCGTGTAGAGTGTAGGGTGTAGGCTGTAGGCTGTAGAGTGTAGGGTGTATCGTGTAGGGTGTAGCGTGTAGCCTGTAGCATGTAGCGTGTAGGGTGTAAAGTGTAGGGTGTAGCGTGTAGGGTGTAGAGTGTAGCGTGTAGGGTGTAGTGTGTAGCGTGTAGGGTGTAGAGTGTAGAGTGTAGCGTGTAGGGTGTAGAGTGTAGGGTGTAGGGTGTAGAGTGTAGCGTGTAGCGTGTAGGGTGTAGGGTGCAGCGTGTAGCGTGTAGGGTGTAGAGTGTAGGGTGTAGACTGTAGGGTGTAGAGTGTAGTGTGTAGGGTGTAGAGTGTAGGGTGTAGGGTGTAGAGTGTAGAGTGTAGGGTGTAGAGTGTAGTGTGTAGAGTGTAGGGTGTAGGGTGTAGAGTGTAGGGTGTAGAGTGTAGGGTGTAGAGTGTAGTGTGTAGCGTGTAGGGTGTAGAGTGTAGGGTGTAGGGTGTAGAGTGTAGAGTGTAGGGTGTAGAGTGTAGTGTGTAGAGTGTAGGGTGTAGGGTGTAGAGTGTAGGGTGTAGGGTGTAGAGTGTAGTGTGTAGGGTGTAGGGTGTAGAGTGTAGGGTGTAGGGTGTAGAGTGTAGGGTGTAGAGTGTAGTGTGTAGAGTGTAGGGTGTAGGGTGTAGAGTGTAGGGTGTAGAGTGTAGGGTGTAGAGTGTAGTGTGTAGGGTGTAGGGTGTAGAGTGTAGGGTGTAGAGTGTAGGCTGTAGGGTGTAGGGTGTAGGATGTAGGGTGTAGAGTGTAGGGTGTAGAGTGTAGTGTGTAGGGTGTAGGGTGTAGAGTGTAGGGTGTAGGGTGTAGAGTGTAGGGTGTAGAGTGTAGTGTGTAGTGTGTAGAGTGTAGGGTGTAGAGTGTAGGGTGTAGAGTGTAGTGTTTAGGGTGTAGGGTGTAGAGTGTAGTGTGTAGGGTGTAGGGTGTAGAGTGTAGGGTGTAGGGTGTAGAGTGTAGGGTGTAGAGTGTAGTGTGTAGTGTGTAGAGTGTAGGGTGTAGAGTGTAGGGTGTAGAGTGTAGTGTTTAGGGTGTAGGGTGTAGGGTGTAGAGTGTAGGGTGTAGGGTGTAGGGTGTAGAGTGTAGGGTGTAGAGTGTAGTGTGTAGGGTGTAGGGTGTAGAGTGTAGGGTGTAGAGTGTAGAGTGTAGGGTGTAGAGTGTAGTGTGTAGAGTGTAGGGTGTAGGTTGTAGAGTGTAGGGTGTAGGGTGTAGAGTGTAGGGTGTAGGGTGTAGAGTGTAGCGTGTAGAGTGTAGCGTGTAGAGTGTAGAGTGTAGAGTGTAGCGTGTAGGGTGTAGGGTGTAGGGTGTAGAGTGTAGGGTGTAGGGTGTAGAGTGTAGAGTGTAGCGTGTAGGGTGTAGATTGTAGCGTGTAGGGTGTAGGATGTAGAGTGTAGAGTGTAGCGTGTAGCGTGTAGGGTGTTGCGTGTAGCGTGCATAGTGTAGCGTGTAGGGTGTAGAGTGTAGGGTGCAGCGTGTAGGGTGTAGAGTGTAGCGTGTAGAGTGTAGAGTGTAGCGTGTAGGGTGTAGGGTGTAGGGTGTAGGGTGTAGCGTGTAGAGTGTAGCGTGTAGGGTGTAGCGTGTAGGGTGTAGAGTGTAGAGTGTAGCGTGTAGCATGTAGGTTGTAGCGCGTAGCGTGTAGGGTGTAGAGTGTAGAGTGTAGGGTGTAGAGTGTAGCGTGTAGAGTGTAGCGTGTAGCGTGTAGAGTGTAGAGTGTAGCGTGTAGAGTGTAGGGTGTAGGGTGTATATTGTAGCTTGTTGCGTGTAGGGTGTAAAGTTTAGTGTGTAGCGTGTAGAGTGTAGCGTGTAGCGTGTAGGGTGTAGAGTGTAGCGTGTAGGGTGTAGAGTGTAGCGTGTAGGGTGTAGGGTGTAGCGTGTAGGGTGTAGACTGTAGAGTGTAGAGTGTAGAGTGTGGCGTGTAGAGTGTAGGGTGTAGGGTGTAGAGTGTAGCATGTAGAGTGTAGCGTGTAGGGTGTAGAGTGTAGCGTGTAGGGTGTAGAGTGTAGAGTGTAGGGTGTAGGGTGTAGGGTGTAGAGTGTGGCGTGTAGGGTGTAGGGTGTAGAGTGTAGGGTGTAGGGTGTAGAGTGCAGCGTGTATGGTGTAGAGTGTAGCGTGTAGGGTGTAGAGTGTAGCGTGTAGGGTGTAGCGTGAAGAGTGTAGGGTGTAGGGTGTAGAGTGCAGCGTGTATGGTGTAGAGTGTAGCGCGTAGCGTGTAGCGTGTAGGGTGTAGAATGTAGGGTGTAGCGTGTAGGGTGTAGAGTGTAGAGTGTAGGGTGTAGGGTGTAGGGTGTAGAGTGTGGCGTGTAGGGTGTAGGGTGTAGAGTGTAGGGTGTAGGGTGTAGAGTGCAGCGTGTATGGTGTAGAGTGTAGCGTGTAGGGTGTAGAGTGTACCGTGTAGCGTGTAGCGTGAAGAGTGTAGGGTGTAGGGTGTAGAGTGCAGCGTGTATGGTGTAGAGTGTAGCGCGTAGCGTGTAGCGTGTAGGGTGTAGAATGTAGGGTGTAGAGTGTAGAGTGTAGAGTGTAGGGTGTAGAGTGTAGCATGTGGCGTGTAGGGTGTAGAGTGTAGGGTGTAGCGTGTAGCGTGTAGGGTGTAGAGTGTAGGGTGTAGGGTGTAGAGTGTAGGGTGTAGCGTGTAGCGTGTAGCGTGTAGCGTGTAGGGCGTAGCTTGTTGGGTGTAGCGTGTAGCGTGTAGCATGTAGGGTGTAAAGTTTAGCGTGTAGAGTGTAGCGTGTAGGGTGTAGACTGTAGCGTGTAGAATGTAGAGTGTAGCGCGTTGCGTGTAGAGTGTAGCGTGTAGAGTGTAGGGTGTAGGCTGTAGGCTGTAGAGTGTAGGGTGTATCGTGTAGGGTGTAGCGTGTAGCCTGTAGCATGTAGCGTGTAGGGTGTAAAGTGTAGGGTGTAGCGTGTAGGGTGTAGAGTGTAGCGTGTAGGGTGTAGTGTGTAGCGTGTAGGGTGTAGAGTGTAGAGTGTAGCGTGTAGAGTGTAGCGTGTAGAGTGTAGGGTGTAGGCTGTAGGCTGTAGAGTGTAGGGTGTAGGGTGTAGGGTGTAGCGTGTAGAGTGTAGCGTGTAGCGTGTAGGGTGTAGCGTGTAGGGTGTAGCGTGTAGGGTGTAGAGTGTAGAGTGTAGCGTGTAGCATGTAGGTTGTAGCGCGTAGCGTGTAGGGTGTAGAGTGTAGAGTGTAGGGTGTAGAGTGTAGAGTGTAGCGTGTAGAGTGCAGAGTGTAGCGTGTAGAGTGTAGGGTGTATATTGTAGCTTGTTGCGTGTAGGGTGTAAAGTTTAGTGTGTAGCGTGTAGAGTGTAGCGTGTAGCGTGTAGGGTGTAGAGTGTAGCGTGTAGGGTGTAGGGTGTAGGGTGTAGCGTGTAGGGTGTAGAGTGTAGAGTGTAGAGTGTAGGGTGTAGGGTGTAGAGTGTAGGGTGTAGGGTGTAGAGTGTGGCGTGTAGGGTGTAGGGTGTAGAGTGTAGGGTGTAGGGTGTAGCGTGTAGGGTGTAGAGTGTAGAGTGTAGAGTGTAGGGTGTAGGGTGTAGAGTGTAGCGTGTAGCGTGTAGCGTGAAGAGTGTAGGGTGTAGGGTGTAGAGTGCAGCGTGTATGGTGTAGAGTGTAGCGCGTAGCGTGTAGCGTGTAGCGTGTAGGGTGTAGAATGTAGGGTGTAGCGTGTAGGGTGTAGAGTGTAGAGTGTAGGGTGTAGAGTGTAGCATGTGGCGTGTAGGGTGTAGAGTGTAGGGTGTAGCGTGTAGCGTGTAGAGTGTAGCGTGTAGGGTGTAGAGTGTAGCGTGTAGAATGTAGAGTGTAGCGCGTAGCGTGTAGAGTGTACAGTGTAGCGTGTAGAGTGTAGGGTGTAGGCTGTAGGCTGTAGAGTGTAGGGTGTATCGTGTAGGGTGTAGCGTGTAGCCTGTAGCATGTAGCGTGTAGGGTGTAAAGTGTAGGGTGTAGCGTGTAGGGTGTAGAGTGTAGCGTGTAGGGTGTAGTGTGTAGCGTGTAGGGTGTAGAGTGTAGAGTGTAGCGTGTAGGGTGTAGAGTGTAGGGTGTAGGGTGTAGAGTGTAGCGTGTAGCGTGTAGGGTGTAGGGTGCAGCGTGTAGCGTGTAGGGTGTAGAGTGTAGGGTGTAGCGTGTTAAGTGTAGATTGTAGCGTGCAGGGTGTAGAGTGTAGCGTGTAGGGTGTAGAGTGTAGAGTGTAGGGTGTAGGGTGTAGGGTGTAGAGTGTAGCGTGTAGAGTGTAGAGTGTAGGGTGTAGATTGTAGCGTGCAGGGTGTAGAGTGTAGAGTGTAGCGTGTAGGGTGTAGAGTGTAGGGTGTAGGGTGTAGAGTGTAGAGTGTAGAGTGTAGGGTGTAGGGTGTAGAGTGTAGTGTGTAGTGTGTAGAGTGTAGGGTGTAGAGTGTAGGGTGTAGGATGTAGAGTGTAGAGTGTAGAGTGTAGGGTGTAGGGTGTAGAGTGTAGCGTGTAGCGTGTAGCGTGAAGAGTGTAGGGTGTAGGGTGTAGAGTGCAGCGTGTATGGTGTAGAGTGTAGCGCGTAGCGTGTAGCGTGTAGCGTGTAGGGTGTAGAATGTAGGGTGTAGCGTGTAGGGTGTAGAGTGTAGAGTGTAGAGTGTGGGGTGTAGAGTGTAGCATGTGGCGTGTAGGGTGTAGAGTGTAGGTGTAGCGTGTAGCGTGTAGGGTGTAGAGTGTAGGGTGTAGGGTGTAGAGTGTAGGGTGTAGCGTGTAGCGTGTAGCGTGTAGGGCGTAGCTTGTTGGGTGTAGCGTGTAGCGTGTAGCATGTAGGGTGTAAAGTTTAGCGTGTAGAGTGTAGCGTGTAGGGTGTAGAGTGTAGCGTGTAGAATGTAGAGTGTAGCGCGTAGCGTGTAGAGTGTAGCGTGTAGAGTGTAGGGTGTAGGCTGTAGGCTGTAGAGTGTAGGGTGTATCGTGTAGGGTGTAGCGTGTAGCCTGTAGCATGTAGCGTGTAGGGTGTAAAGTGTAGAGTGTAGCGTGTAGGGTGTAGAGTGTAGCGTGTAGGGTGTAGTGTGTAGCGTGTAGAGTGTAGCGTGTAGAGTGTAGCGTGTAGCGTGTAGGGTGTAGAGTGTAGGATGTAGAGTGTAGGGTGTAGCGTGTAGCGTGTAGGGTGTATGGTGTAGGGTGTAGGGTGTATGGTGTAGCGTGTAGAGTGTAGAGTGTAGAGTGTAGCGTGTAGGGTGTAGATTGTAGGGTGTAGCGTGTAGGGTGTAGAGTGTAGGGTGTAGTGTGTAGAGTGTAGCGTGTAGGGTGTAGAGTGTAGGGTGTAGCGTGTAGGGTGTAGGGTGTAGAGTGTAGCGTGTAGAGTGTAGCGTGTAGAGTGTAGAGTGTAGAGTGTAGCGTGTAGGGTGTAGGGTGTAGGGTGTAGGGTGTAGAGTGTAGTGTGTAGGGTGTAGGGTGTAGAGTGTAGGGTGTAGGGTGTAGAGTGTAGAGTGTAGGGTGTAGAGTGTAGTGTGTAGAGTGTAGGGTGTAGGGTGTAGAGTGTAGGGTGTAGAGTGTAGGGTGTAGAGTGTAGTGTGTAGGGTGTAGGGTGTAGGGTGTAGAGTGTAGAGTGTAGGGTGTAGAGTGTAGTGTGTAGGGTGTAGGGTGTAGAGTGTAGGGTGTAGGGTGTAGAGTGTAGGGTGTAGCGTGTAGGGTGTAGAGTGTAGCGTGTAGGTTGTAGCGTGTAGAGTGTAGCGTGCAGGGTGTAGAGTGTAGAGTGTAGGGTGTAGAGTGTAGGGTGTAGAGTGTAGCGTGTAGGGTGTAGGGTGTAGGGTGTAGCGTTTATGGTGCAGAGTGTAGAGTGTAGCGTGTAGGGTGTAGCGTGTAGCGTTTAGGGTGTAGCGTGTAGGGTGTAGAGTGTAGGGTGTAGACTGTAGGGTGTAGAGTGTAGTGTGTAGGGTGTAGAGTGTAGGGTGTAGGGTGTAGAGTGTAGAGTGTAGGGTGTAGAGTGTAGTGTGTAGAGTGTAGGGTGTAGGGTGTAGAGTGTAGGGTGTAGAGTGTAGGGTGTAGAGTGTAGTGTGTAGCGTGTAGGGTGTAGAGTGTAGGGTGTAGGGTGTAGAGTGTAGAGTGTAGGGTGTAGAGTGTAGTGTGTAGAGTGTAGGGTGTAGGGTGTAGAGTGTAGGGTGTAGGGTGTAGAGTGTAGTGTGTAGGGTGTAGGGTGTAGAGTGTAGGGTGTAGGGTGTAGAGTGTAGGGTGTAGAGTGTAGTGTGTAGAGTGTAGGGTGTAGGGTGTAGAGTGTAGGGTGTAGAGTGTAGGGTGTAGAGTGTAGTGTGTAGGGTGTAGGGTGTAGAGTGTAGGGTGTAGAGTGTAGGCTGTAGGGTGTAGGGTGTAGGATGTAGGGTGTAGAGTGTAGGGTGTAGAGTGTAGTGTGTAGGGTGTAGGGTGTAGAGTGTAGGGTGTAGGGTGTAGAGTGTAGGGTGTAGAGTGTAGTGTGTAGTGTGTAGAGTGTAGGGTGTAGAGTGTAGGGTGTAGAGTGTAGTGTTTAGGGTGTAGGGTGTAGAGTGTAGTGTGTAGGGTGTAGGGTGTAGAGTGTAGGGTGTAGGGTGTAGAGTGTAGGGTGTAGAGTGTAGTGTGTAGTGTGTAGAGTGTAGGGTGTAGAGTGTAGGGTGTAGAGTGTAGTGTTTAGGGTGTAGGGTGTAGGGTGTAGAGTGTAGGGTGTAGGGTGTAGGGTGTAGAGTGTAGGGTGTAGAGTGTAGTGTGTAGGGTGTAGGGTGTAGAGTGTAGGGTGTAGAGTGTAGAGTGTAGGGTGTAGAGTGTAGTGTGTAGAGTGTAGGGTGTAGGTTGTAGAGTGTAGGGTGTAGGGTGTAGAGTGTAGGGTGTAGAGTGTAGTGTGTAGAGTGTAGGGTGTAGGGTGTAGAGTGTAGGGTGTAGAGTGTAGGGTGTAGGGTGTAGAGTGTAGGGTGTAGAGTGTAGTGTGTAGGGTGTAGGGTGTAGAGTGTAGGGTGTAGGGTGTAGAGTGTAGGGTGTAGAGTGTAGGGTGTAGAGTGTAGTGTGTAGGGTGTAGAGTGTAGGGTGTAGGGTGTAGAGTGTAGAGTGTAGGGTGTAGAGTGTAGTGTGTAGAGTGTAGGGTGTAGAGTGTAGGGTGTAGAGTGTAGTGTGTAGGGTGTAGGGTGTAGAGTGTAGGGTGTAGGGTGTAGAGTGTAGAGTGTAGGGTGTAGAGTGTAGTGTGTAGAGTGTAGGGTGTAGGGTGTAGAGTGTAGAGTGTAGGGTGTAGAGTGTAGTGTGTAGAGTGTAGGGTGTAGGGTGTAGAGTGTAGGGTGTAGTGTGTAGGGTGTAGGGTGTAGAGTGTAGGGTGTAGAGTGTAGAGTGTAGGGTGTAGGGTGTAGGATGTAGAGTGTAGGGTGTAGGGTGTAGAGTGTAGGGTGTAGGGTGTAGGATGTAGAGTGTAGGGTGTAGAGTGTAGGGTGTAGGGTGTAGGATGTAGGGTGTAGGATGTAGAGTGTAGGGTGTAGGGTGTAGGGTGTAGAGTGTAGTGTGTAGAGTGTAGGGTGTAGGGTGTAGGGTGTAGGATGTAGAGTGTAGGGTGTAGAGTGTAGGGTGTAGAGTGTAGTGTGTAGGGTGTAGGGTGTAGGGTGTAGAGTGTAGGGTGTGGGGTGTAGAGTGTAGTGTGTAGAGTGTAGGGTGTAGGGTGTAGGGTGTAAAGTGTAGAGTGTAGGGTGTAGGGTGTAGAGTGTAGCGTGTAGGGTGTAGCGTGTAGGGTGTAGCGTTTAGGGTGCACAGAGTAGAGTGTAGCGTGTAGCGTGTAGGGTGTAGCGTGTAGGGTGCAGAGAGTAGAGTGTAGCGTGTAGGGTGTAGCGTGTAGCGTTTAGGGTGTAGAGTGTAGGGTGTAGCGTGTAAGGTGTAGAGTGTAGCGTTTAGCGTGTAGGGTGTAGGGTGTAGAGTGTAGAGTGTAGCGTGTAGATTGTAGAGTGCAGCGTGTAGCATGTAGGGTGTAGAGTGTAGGGTGTAGCGTGTAGGGTGTAGGGTGTAGAGTGTAGCGTATAGGGTGTAGAGTGTAGCGTGTAGCGTGTAGAGTGTAGCGTGTAGAGTGTAGCGTGTAGAGTGTAGCGTGTAGAGTGTAGCGTGTAGAGTGCAGCGTGTAGAGTGTAGCGTGTAGAGTGTAGCGTGTAGCGTGTAGGGTGTAGAGTGTAGGGTGTAGAGTGTAGGGTGTAGCGTGTAGCGTGTAGGGTGTATGGTGTAGGGTGTAGGGTGTATGGTGTAGCGTGTAGAGTGTAGAGTGTAGAGTGTAGCGTGTAGGGTGTAGATTGTAGGGTGTAGCGTGTAGGGTGTAGAGTGTAGGGTGTAGTGTGTAGAGTGTAGCGTGTAGGGTGTAGAGTGTAGGGTGTAGCGTGTAGGGTGTAGGGTGTAGAGTGTAGCGTGTAGAGTGTAGCGTGTAGAGTGTAGAGTGTAGAGTGTAGCGTGTAGGGTGTAGGGTGTAGGGTGTAGAGTGTAGGGTGTAGGGTGTAGAGTGTAGAGTGTAGCGTGTAGGGTGTAGATTGTAGCGTGTAGGGTGTAGGATGTAGAGTGTAGAGTGTAGCGTGTAGCGTGTAGGGTGTTGCGTGTAGCGTGCAGAGTGTAGCGTGTAGGGTGTAGAGTGTAGGGTGCAGCGTGTAGGGTGTAGAGTGTAGCGTGTAGAGTGTAGAGTGTAGCGTGTAGGGTGTAGGGTGTAGGGTGTAGCGTGTAGAGTGTAGCGTGTAGGGTGTAGCGTGTAGGGTGTAGAGTGTAGAGTGTAGCGTGTAGCATGTAGGTTGTAGCGCGTAGCGTGTAGGGTGTAGAGTGTAGAGTGTAGGGTGTAGAGTGTAGCGTGTAGAGTGTAGCGTGTAGCGTGTAGAGTGTAGAGTGTAGCGTGTAGAGTGTAGGGTGTAGGGTGTATATTGTAGCTTGTTGCGTGTAGGGTGTAAAGTTTAGTGTGTAGCGTGTAGAGTGTAGCGTGTAGCGTGTAGGGTGTAGAGTGTAGCGTGTAGGGTGTAGAGTGTAGCGTGTAGGGTGTAGGGTGTAGCGTGTAGGGTGTAGACTGTAGAGTGTAGAGTGTAGAGTGTGGCGTGTAGAGTGTAGGGTGTAGGGTGTAGAGTGTAGCATGTAGAGTGTAGCGTGTGGGGTGTAGAGTGTAGCGTGTAGGGTGTAGAGTGTAGAGTGTAGGGTGTAGGGTGTAGGGTGTAGAGTGTGGCGTGTAGGGTGTAGGGTGTAGAGTGTAGGGTGTAGGGTGTAGAGTGCAGCGTGTATGGTGTAGAGTGTAGCGTGTAGGGTGTAGAGTGTAGCGTGTAGGGTGTAGCGTGAAGAGTGTAGGGTGTAGGGTGTAGAGTGCAGCGTGTATGGTGTAGAGTGTAGCGCGTAGCGTGTAGCGTGTAGGGTGTAGAATGTAGGGTGTAGCGTGTAGGGTGTAGAGTGTAGAGTGTAGGGTGTAGGGTGTAGGGTGTAGAGTGTGGCGTGTAGGGTGTAGGGTGTAGAGTGTAGGGTGTAGGGTGTAGAGTGCAGCGTGTATGGTGTAGAGTGTAGCGTGTAGGGTGTAGAGTGTACCGTGTAGCGTGTAGCGTGAAGAGTGTAGGGTGTAGGGTGTAGAGTGCAGCGTGTATGGTGTAGAGTGTAGCGCGTAGCGTGTAGGGTGTAGAATGTAGGGTGTAGCGTGTAGGGTGTAGAGTGTAGAGTGTAGAGTGTAGAGTGTAGGGTGTAGAGTGTAGCATGTGGCGTGTAGGGTGTAGAGTGTAGGGTGTAGCGTGTAGCGTGTAGGGTGTAGAGTGTAGGGTGTAGGGTGTAGAGTGTAGGGTGTAGCGTGTAGCGTGTAGCGTGTAGCGTGTAGGGCGTAGCTTGTTGGGTGTAGCGTGTAGCGTGTAGCATGTAGGGTGTAAAGTTTAGCGTGTAGAGTGTAGCGTGTAGGGTGTAGAGTGTAGCGTGTAGAATGTAGAGTGTAGCGCGTTGCGTGTAGAGTGTAGCGTGTAGAGTGTAGGGTGTAGGCTGTAGGCTGTAGAGTGTAGGGTGTATCGTGTAGGGTGTAGCGTGTAGCCTGTAGCATGTAGCGTGTAGGGTGTAAAGTGTAGGGTGTAGCGTGTAGGGTGTAGAGTGTAGCGTGTAGGGTGTAGTGTGTAGCGTGTAGGGTGTAGAGTGTAGAGTGTAGCGTGTAGAGTGTAGCGTGTAGAGTGTAGGGTGTAGGCTGTAGGCTGTAGAGTGTAGGGTGTAGGGTGTAGGGTGTAGCGTGTAGAGTGTAGCGTGTAGCGTGTAGGGTGTAGCGTGTAGGGTGTAGCGTGTAGGGTGTAGAGTGTAGAGTGTAGCGTGTAGCATGTAGGTTGTAGCGCGTAGCGTGTAGGGTGTAGAGTGTAGAGTGTAGGGTGTAGAGTGTAGAGTGTAGCGTGTAGCGTGTAGAGTGCAGAGTGTAGCGTGTAGAGTGTAGGGTGTAGGGTGTATATTGTAGCTTGTTGCGTGTAGGGTGTAAAGTTTAGTGTGTAGCGTGTAGAGTGTAGCGTGTAGCGTGTAGGGTGTAGAGTGTAGCCTGTAGGGTGTAGGGTGTAGGGTGTAGCGTGTAGGGTGTAGAGTGTAGAGTGTAGAGTGTAGGGTGTAGGGTGTAGAGTGTAGGGTGTAGGGTGTAGAGTGTGGCGTGTAGGGTGTAGGGTGTAGAGTGTAGGGTGTAGGGTGTAGCGTGTAGGGTGTAGAGTGTAGAGTGTAGAGTGTAGGGTGTAGGGTGTAGAGTGTAGCGTGTAGCGTGTAGCGTGAAGAGTGTAGGGTGTAGGGTGTAGAGTGCAGCGTGTATGGTGTAGAGTGTAGCGCGTAGCGTGTAGCGTGTAGCGTGTAGGGTGTAGAATGTAGGGTGTAGCGTGTAGGGTGTAGAGTGTAGAGTGTAGAGTGTAGGGTGTAGAGTGTAGCATGTGGCGTGTAGGGTGTAGAGTGTAGGGTGTAGCGTGTAGCGTGTAGAGTGTAGCGTGTAGGGTGTAGAGTGTAGCGTGTAGAATGTAGAGTGTAGCGCGTAGCGTGTAGAGTGTACAGTGTAGCGTGTAGAGTGTAGGGTGTAGGCTGTAGGCTGTAGAGTGTAGGGTGTATCGTGTAGGGTGTAGCGTGTAGCCTGTAGCATGTAGCGTGTAGGGTGTAAAGTGTAGGGTGTAGCGTGTAGGGTGTAGAGTGTAGCGTGTAGGGTGTAGTGTGTAGCGTGTAGGGTGTAGAGTGTAGAGTGTAGCGTGTAGGGTGTAGAGTGTAGGGTGTAGGGTGTAGAGTGTAGCGTGTAGCGTGTAGGGTGTAGGGTGCAGCGTGTAGCGTGTAGGGTGTAGAGTGTAGGGTGTAGCGTGTTAAGTGTAGATTGTAGCGTGCAGGGTGTAGAGTGTAGCGTGTAGGGTGTAGAGTGTAGAGTGTAGGGTGTAGGGTGTAGGGTGTAGAGTGTAGCGTGTAGAGTGTAGAGTGTAGGGTGTAGATTGTAGCGTGCAGGGTGTAGAGTGTAGAGTGTAGCGTGTAGGGTGTAGAGTGTAGGGTGTAGGGTGTAGAGTGTAGAGTGTAGAGTGTAGGGTGTAGGGTGTAGAGTGTAGTGTGTAGTGTGTAGAGTGTAGGGTGTAGAGTGTAGGGTGTAGGATGTAGAGTGTAGAGTGTAGAGTGTAGGGTGTAGGGTGTAGAGTGTAGCGTGTAGCGTGTAGCGTGAAGAGTGTAGGGTGTAGGGTGTAGAGTGCAGCGTGTATGGTGTAGAGTGTAGCGCGTAGCGTGTAGCGTGTAGCGTGTAGGGTGTAGAATGTAGGGTGTAGCGTGTAGGGTGTAGAGTGTAGAGTGTAGAGTGTAGGGTGTAGAGTGTAGCATGTGGCGTGTAGGGTGTAGAGTGTAGGGTGTAGCGTGTAGCGTGTAGGGTGTAGAGTGTAGGGTGTAGGGTGTAGAGTGTAGGGTGTAGCGTGTAGCGTGTAGCGTGTAGCGTGTAGGGCGTAGCTTGTTGGGTGTAGCGTGTAGCGTGTAGCATGTAGGGTGTAAAGTTTAGCGTGTAGAGTGTAGCGTGTAGGGTGTAGAGTGTAGCGTGTAGAATGTAGAGTGTAGCGCGTAGCGTGTAGAGTGTAGCGTGTAGAGTGTAGGGTGTAGGCTGTAGGCTGTAGAGTGTAGGGTGTATCGTGTAGGGTGTAGCGTGTAGCCTGTAGCATGTAGCGTGTAGGGTGTAAAGTGTAGGGTGTAGCGTGTAGGGTGTAGAGTGTAGCGTGTAGGGTGTAGTGTGTAGCGTGTAGAGTGTAGCGTGTAGAGTGTAGCGTGTAGCGTGTAGGGTGTAGAGTGTAGGATGTAGAGTGTAGGGTGTAGCGTGTAGCGTGTAGGGTGTATGGTGTAGGGTGTAGGGTGTATGGTGTAGCGTGTAGAGTGTAGAGTGTAGAGTGTAGCGTGTAGGGTGTAGATTGTAGGGTGTAGCGTGTAGGGTGTAGAGTGTAGGGTGTAGTGTGTAGAGTGTAGCGTGTAGGGTGTAGAGTGTAGGGTGTAGCGTGTAGGGTGTAGGGTGTAGAGTGTAGCGTGTAGAGTGTAGCGTGTAGAGTGTAGAGTGTAGAGTGTAGCGTGTAGGGTGTAGGGTGTAGGGTGTAGGGTGTAGAGTGTAGTGTGTAGGGTGTAGGGTGTAGAGTGTAGGGTGTAGGGTGTAGAGTGTAGAGTGTAGGGTGTAGAGTGTAGTGTGTAGAGTGTAGGGTGTAGGGTGTAGAGTGTAGGGTGTAGAGTGTAGGGTGTAGAGTGTAGTGTGTAGGGTGTAGGGTGTAGGGTGTAGAGTGTAGAGTGTAGGGTGTAGAGTGTAGTGTGTAGGGTGTAGGGTGTAGAGTGTAGGGTGTAGGGTGTAGAGTGTAGGGTGTAGCGTGTAGGGTGTAGAGTGTAGCGTGTAGGTTGTAGCGTGTAGAGTGTAGCGTGCAGGGTGTAGAGTGTAGAGTGTAGGGTGTAGAGTGTAGGGTGTAGAGTGTAGAGTGTAGCGTGTAGGGTGTAGGGTGTAGGGTGTAGCGTTTATGGTGCAGAGTGTAGAGTGTAGCGTGTAGGGTGTAGCGTGTAGCGTTTAGGGTGTAGCGTGTAGGGTGTAGAGTGTAGGGTGTAGACTGTAGGGTGTAGAGTGTAGTGTGTAGGGTGTAGAGTGTAGGGTGTAGGGTGTAGAGTGTAGAGTGTAGGGTGTAGAGTGTAGTGTGTAGAGTGTAGGGTGTAGGGTGTAGAGTGTAGGGTGTAGAGTGTAGGGTGTAGAGTGTAGTGTGTAGCGTGTAGGGTGTAGAGTGTAGGGTGTAGGGTGTAGAGTGTAGAGTGTAGGGTGTAGAGTGTAGTGTGTAGAGTGTAGGGTGTAGGGTGTAGAGTGTAGGGTGTAGGGTGTAGAGTGTAGTGTGTAGGGTGTAGGGTGTAGAGTGTAGGGTGTAGGGTGTAGAGTGTAGGGTGTAGAGTGTAGTGTGTAGAGTGTAGGGTGTAGGGTGTAGAGTGTAGGGTGTAGAGTGTAGGGTGTAGAGTGTAGTGTGTAGGGTGTAGGGTGTAGAGTGTAGGGTGTAGAGTGTAGGCTGTAGGGTGTAGGGTGTAGGATGTAGGGTGTAGAGTGTAGGGTGTAGAGTGTAGTGTGTAGGGTGTAGGGTGTAGAGTGTAGGGTGTAGGGTGTAGAGTGTAGGGTGTAGAGTGTAGTGTGTAGTGTGTAGAGTGTAGGGTGTAGAGTGTAGGGTGTAGAGTGTAGTGTTTAGGGTGTAGGGTGTAGAGTGTAGTGTGTAGGGTGTAGGGTGTAGAGTGTAGGGTGTAGGGTGTAGAGTGTAGGGTGTAGAGTGTAGTGTGTAGTGTGTAGAGTGTAGGGTGTAGAGTGTAGGGTGTAGAGTGTAGTGTTTAGGGTGTAGGGTGTAGGGTGTAGAGTGTAGGGTGTAGGGTGTAGGGTGTAGAGTGTAGGGTGTAGAGTGTAGTGTGTAGGGTGTAGGGTGTAGAGTGTAGGGTGTAGAGTGTAGAGTGTAGGGTGTAGAGTGTAGTGTGTAGAGTGTAGGGTGTAGGTTGTAGAGTGTAGGGTGTAGGGTGTAGAGTGTAGGGTGTAGAGTGTAGTGTGTAGAGTGTAGGGTGTAGGGTGTAGAGTGTAGGGTGTAGAGTGTAGGGTGTAGGGTGTAGAGTGTAGGGTGTAGAGTGTAGTGTGTAGGGTGTAGGGTGTAGAGTGTAGGGTGTAGGGTGTAGAGTGTAGGGTGTAGAGTGTAGGGTGTAGAGTGTAGTGTGTAGGGTGTAGAGTGTAGGGTGTAGGGTGTAGAGTGTAGAGTGTAGGGTGTAGAGTGTAGTGTGTAGAGTGTAGGGTGTAGAGTGTAGGGTGTAGAGTGTAGTGTGTAGGGTGTAGGGTGTAGAGTGTAGGGTGTAGGGTGTAGAGTGTAGAGTGTAGGGTGTAGAGTGTAGTGTGTAGAGTGTAGGGTGTAGGGTGTAGAGTGTAGAGTGTAGGGTGTAGAGTGTAGTGTGTAGAGTGTAGGGTGTAGGGTGTAGAGTGTAGGGTGTAGTGTGTAGGGTGTAGGGTGTAGAGTGTAGGGTGTAGAGTGTAGAGTGTAGGGTGTAGGGTGTAGGATGTAGAGTGTAGGGTGTAGGGTGTAGAGTGTAGGGTGTAGGGTGTAGGATGTAGAGTGTAGGGTGTAGAGTGTAGGGTGTAGGGTGTAGGATGTAGGGTGTAGGATGTAGAGTGTAGGGTGTAGGGTGTAGGGTGTAGAGTGTAGTGTGTAGAGTGTAGGGTGTAGGGTGTAGGGTGTAGGATGTAGAGTGTAGGGTGTAGAGTGTAGGGTGTAGAGTGTAGTGTGTAGGGTGTAGGGTGTAGGGTGTAGAGTGTAGGGTGTGGGGTGTAGAGTGTAGTGTGTAGAGTGTAGGGTGTAGGGTGTAGGGTGTAAAGTGTAGAGTGTAGGGTGTAGGGTGTAGAGTGTAGCGTGTAGGGTGTAGCGTGTAGGGTGTAGCGTTTAGGGTGCACAGAGTAGAGTGTAGCGTGTAGCGTGTAGGGTGTAGCGTGTAGGGTGCAGAGAGTAGAGTGTAGCGTGTAGGGTGTAGCGTGTAGCGTTTAGGGTGTAGAGTGTAGGGTGTAGCGTGTAAGGTGTAGAGTGTAGCGTTTAGCGTGTAGGGTGTAGGGTGTAGAGTGTAGAGTGTAGCGTGTAGATTGTAGAGTGCAGCGTGTAGCATGTAGGGTGTAGAGTGTAGGGTGTAGCGTGTAGGGTGTAGGGTGTAGAGTGTAGCGTATAGGGTGTAGAGTGTAGCGTGTAGCGTGTAGAGTGTAGCGTGTAGAGTGTAGCGTGTAGAGTGTAGCGTGTAGAGTGTAGCGTGTAGAGTGCAGCGTGTAGAGTGTAGCGTGTAGAGTGTAGCGTGTAGCGTGTAGGGTGTAGAGTGTAGGGTGTAGAGTGTAGGGTGTAGCGTGTAGCGTGTAGGGTGTATGGTGTAGGGTGTAGGGTGTATGGTGTAGCGTGTAGAGTGTAGAGTGTAGAGTGTAGCGTGTAGGGTGTAGATTGTAGGGTGTAGCGTGTAGGGTGTAGAGTGTAGGGTGTAGTGTGTAGAGTGTAGCGTGTAGGGTGTAGAGTGTAGGGTGTAGCGTGTAGGGTGTAGGGTGTAGAGTGTAGCGTGTAGAGTGTAGCGTGTAGAGTGTAGAGTGTAGAGTGTAGCGTGTAGGGTGTAGGGTGTAGGGTGTAGAGTGTAGGGTGTAGGGTGTAGAGTGTAGAGTGTAGCGTGTAGGGTGTAGATTGTAGCGTGTAGGGTGTAGGATGTAGAGTGTAGAGTGTAGCGTGTAGCGTGTAGGGTGTTGCGTGTAGCGTGCAGAGTGTAGCGTGTAGGGTGTAGAGTGTAGGGTGCAGCGTGTAGGGTGTAGAGTGTAGCGTGTAGAGTGTAGAGTGTAGCGTGTAGGGTGTAGGGTGTAGGGTGTAGCGTGTAGAGTGTAGCGTGTAGGGTGTAGCGTGTAGGGTGTAGAGTGTAGAGTGTAGCGTGTAGCATGTAGGTTGTAGCGCGTAGCGTGTAGGGTGTAGAGTGTAGAGTGTAGGGTGTAGAGTGTAGCGTGTAGAGTGTAGCGTGTAGCGTGTAGAGTGTAGAGTGTAGCGTGTAGAGTGTAGGGTGTAGGGTGTATATTGTAGCTTGTTGCGTGTAGGGTGTAAAGTTTAGTGTGTAGCGTGTAGAGTGTAGCGTGTAGCGTGTAGGGTGTAGAGTGTAGCGTGTAGGGTGTAGAGTGTAGCGTGTAGGGTGTAGGGTGTAGCGTGTAGGGTGTAGACTGTAGAGTGTAGAGTGTAGAGTGTGGCGTGTAGAGTGTAGGGTGTAGGGTGTAGAGTGTAGCATGTAGAGTGTAGCGTGTGGGGTGTAGAGTGTAGCGTGTAGGGTGTAGAGTGTAGAGTGTAGGGTGTAGGGTGTAGGGTGTAGAGTGTGGCGTGTAGGGTGTAGGGTGTAGAGTGTAGGGTGTAGGGTGTAGAGTGCAGCGTGTATGGTGTAGAGTGTAGCGTGTAGGGTGTAGAGTGTAGCGTGTAGGGTGTAGCGTGAAGAGTGTAGGGTGTAGGGTGTAGAGTGCAGCGTGTATGGTGTAGAGTGTAGCGCGTAGCGTGTAGCGTGTAGGGTGTAGAATGTAGGGTGTAGCGTGTAGGGTGTAGAGTGTAGAGTGTAGGGTGTAGGGTGTAGGGTGTAGAGTGTGGCGTGTAGGGTGTAGGGTGTAGAGTGTAGGGTGTAGGGTGTAGAGTGCAGCGTGTATGGTGTAGAGTGTAGCGTGTAGGGTGTAGAGTGTACCGTGTAGCGTGTAGCGTGAAGAGTGTAGGGTGTAGGGTGTAGAGTGCAGCGTGTATGGTGTAGAGTGTAGCGCGTAGCGTGTAGGGTGTAGAATGTAGGGTGTAGCGTGTAGGGTGTAGAGTGTAGAGTGTAGAGTGTAGAGTGTAGGGTGTAGAGTGTAGCATGTGGCGTGTAGGGTGTAGAGTGTAGGGTGTAGCGTGTAGCGTGTAGGGTGTAGAGTGTAGGGTGTAGGGTGTAGAGTGTAGGGTGTAGCGTGTAGCGTGTAGCGTGTAGCGTGTAGGGCGTAGCTTGTTGGGTGTAGCGTGTAGCGTGTAGCATGTAGGGTGTAAAGTTTAGCGTGTAGAGTGTAGCGTGTAGGGTGTAGAGTGTAGCGTGTAGAATGTAGAGTGTAGCGCGTTGCGTGTAGAGTGTAGCGTGTAGAGTGTAGGGTGTAGGCTGTAGGCTGTAGAGTGTAGGGTGTATCGTGTAGGGTGTAGCGTGTAACCTGTAGCATGTAGCGTGTAGGGTGTAAAGTGTAGGGTGTAGCGTGTAGGGTGTAGAGTGTAGCGTGTAGGGTGTAGTGTGTAGCGTGTAGGGTGTAGAGTGTAGAGTGTAGCGTGTAGAGTGTAGCGTGTAGAGTGTAGGGTGTAGGCTGTAGGCTGTAGAGTGTAGGGTGTAGGGTGTAGGGTGTAGCGTGTAGAGTTTAGCGTGTAGCGTGTAGGGTGTAGCGTGTAGGGTGTAGCGTGTAGGGTGTAGAGTGTAGAGTGTAGCGTGTAGCATGTAGGTTGTAGCGCGTAGCGTGTAGGGTGTAGAGTGTAGAGTGTAGGGTGTAGAGTGTAGAGTGTAGCGTGTAGCGTGTAGAGTGCAGAGTGTAGCGTGTAGAGTGTAGGGTGTAGGGTGTATATTGTAGCTTGTTGCGTGTAGGGTGTAAAGTTTAGTGTGTAGCGTGTAGAGTGTAGCGTGTAGCGTGTAGGGTGTAGAGTGTAGCCTGTAGGGTGTAGGGTGTAGGGTGTAGCGTGTAGGGTGTAGAGTGTAGAGTGTAGAGTGTAGGGTGTAGGGTGTAGAGTGTAGGGTGTAGGGTGTAGAGTGTGGCGTGTAGGGTGTAGGGTGTAGAGTGTAGGGTGTAGGGTGTAGCGTGTAGGGTGTAGAGTGTAGAGTGTAGAGTGTAGGGTGTAGGGTGTAGAGTGTAGCGTGTAGCGTGTAGCGTGAAGAGTGTAGGGTGTAGGGTGTAGAGTGCAGCGTGTATGGTGTAGAGTGTAGCGCGTAGCGTGTAGCGTGTAGCGTGTAGGGTGTAGAATGTAGGGTGTAGCGTGTAGGGTGTAGAGTGTAGAGTGTAGGGTGTAGAGTGTAGCATGTGGCGTGTAGGGTGTAGAGTGTAGGGTGTAGCGTGTAGCGTGTAGAGTGTAGCGTGTAGGGTGTAGAGTGTAGCGTGTAGAATGTAGAGTGTAGCGCGTAGCGTGTAGAGTGTACAGTGTAGCGTGTAGAGTGTAGGGTGTAGCGTGTAGATTGTAGAGTGCAGCGTGTAGCATGTAGGGTGTAGAGTGTAGGGTGTAGCGTGTAGGGTGTAGGGTGTAGAGTGTAGCGTATAGGGTGTAGAGTGTAGCGTGTAGCGTGTAGAGTGTAGCGTGTAGAGTGTAGCGTGTAGAGTGTAGCGTGTAGAGTGTAGCGTGTAGAGTGCAGCGTGTAGAGTGTAGCGTGTAGAGTGTAGCGTGTAGCGTGTAGGGTGTAGAGTGTAGGGTGTAGAGTGTAGGGTGTAGCGTGTAGCATGTAGGGTGTATGGTGTAGGGTGTAGGGTGTATGGTGTAGCGTGTAGAGTGTAGAGTGTAGCGTGTAGGGTGTAGATTGTAGGGTGTAGCGTGTAGGGTGTAGAGTGTAGGGTGTAGTGTGTAGAGTGTAGCGTGTAGGGTGTAGAGTGTAGGGTGTAGCGTGTAGGGTGTAGGGTGTAGAGTGTAGCGTGTAGAGTGTAGCGTGTAGAGTGTAGAGTGTAGAGTGTAGCGTGTAGGGTGTAGGGTGTAGGGTGTAGAGTGTAGGGTGTAGGGTGTAGAGTGTAGAGTGTAGCGTGTAGGGTGTAGATTGTAGCGTGTAGGGTGTAGGATGTAGAGTGTAGAGTGTAGCGTGTAGCGTGTAGGGTGTTGCGTGTAGCGTGCATAGTGTAGCGTGTAGGGTGTAGAGTGTAGGGTGCAGCGTGTAGGGTGTAGAGTGTAGCGTGTAGAGTGTAGAGTGTAGCGTGTAGGGTGTAGGGTGTAGGGTGTAGGGTGTAGCGTGTAGAGTGTAGCGTGTAGGGTGTAGCGTGTAGGGTGTAGAGTGTAGAGTGTAGCGTGTAGCATGTAGGTTGTAGCGCGTAGCGTGTAGGGTGTAGAGTGTAGAGTGTAGGGTGTAGAGTGTAGCGTGTAGAGTGTAGCGTGTAGCGTGTAGAGTGTAGAGTGTAGCGTGTAGAGTGTAGGGTGTAGGGTGTATATTGTAGCTTGTTGCGTGTAGGGTGTAAAGTTTAGTGTGTAGCGTGTAGAGTGTAGCGTGTAGCGTGTAGGGTGTAGAGTGTAGCGTGTAGGGTGTAGAGTGTAGCGTGTAGGGTGTAGGGTGTAGCGTGTAGGGTGTAGACTGTAGAGTGTAGAGTGTAGAGTGTGGCGTGTAGAGTGTAGGGTGTAGGGTGTAGAGTGTAGCATGTAGAGTGTAGCGTGTAGGGTGTAGAGTGTAGCGTGTAGGGTGTAGAGTGTAGAGTGTAGGGTGTAGGGTGTAGGGTGTAGAGTGTGGCGTGTAGGGTGTAGGGTGTAGAGTGTAGGGTGTAGGGTGTAGAGTGCAGCGTGTATGGTGTAGAGTGTAGCGTGTAGGGTGTAGAGTGTAGCGTGTAGGGTGTAGCGTGAAGAGTGTAGGGTGTAGGGTGTAGAGTGCAGCGTGTATGGTGTAGAGTGTAGCGCGTAGCGTGTAGCGTGTAGGGTGTAGAATGTAGGGTGTAGCGTGTAGGGTGTAGAGTGTAGAGTGTAGGGTGTAGGGTGTAGGGTGTAGAGTGTGGCGTGTAGGGTGTAGGGTGTAGAGTGTAGGGTGTAGGGTGTAGAGTGCAGCGTGTATGGTGTAGAGTGTAGCGTGTAGGGTGTAGAGTGTACCGTGTAGCGTGTAGCGTGAAGAGTGTAGGGTGTAGGGTGTAGAGTGCAGCGTGTATGGTGTAGAGTGTAGCGCGTAGCGTGTAGCGTGTAGGGTGTAGAATGTAGGGTGTAGAGTGTAGAGTGTAGAGTGTAGGGTGTAGAGTGTAGCATGTGGCGTGTAGGGTGTAGAGTGTAGGGTGTAGCGTGTAGCGTGTAGGGTGTAGAGTGTAGGGTGTAGGGTGTAGAGTGTAGGGTGTAGCGTGTAGCGTGTAGCGTGTAGCGTGTAGGGCGTAGCTTGTTGGGTGTAGCGTGTAGCGTGTAGCATGTAGGGTGTAAAGTTTAGCGTGTAGAGTGTAGCGTGTAGGGTGTAGACTGTAGCGTGTAGAATGTAGAGTGTAGCGCGTTGCGTGTAGAGTGTAGCGTGTAGAGTGTAGGGTGTAGGCTGTAGGCTGTAGAGTGTAGGGTGTATCGTGTAGGGTGTAGCGTGTAGCCTGTAGCATGTAGCGTGTAGGGTGTAAAGTGTAGGGTGTAGCGTGTAGGGTGTAGAGTGTAGCGTGTAGGGTGTAGTGTGTAGCGTGTAGGGTGTAGAGTGTAGAGTGTAGCGTGTAGAGTGTAGCGTGTAGAGTGTAGGGTGTAGGCTGTAGGCTGTAGAGTGTAGGGTGTAGGGTGTAGGGTGTAGCGTGTAGAGTGTAGCGTGTAGCGTGTAGGGTGTAGCGTGTAGGGTGTAGCGTGTAGGGTGTAGAGTGTAGAGTGTAGCGTGTAGCATGTAGGTTGTAGCGCGTAGCGTGTAGGGTGTAGAGTGTAGAGTGTAGGGTGTAGAGTGTAGAGTGTAGCGTGTAGCGTGTAGAGTGCAGAGTGTAGCGTGTAGAGTGTAGGGTGTATATTGTAGCTTGTTGCGTGTAGGGTGTAAAGTTTAGTGTGTAGCGTGTAGAGTGTAGCGTGTAGCGTGTAGGGTGTAGAGTGTAGCGTGTAGGGTGTAGGGTGTAGGGTGTAGCGTGTAGGGTGTAGAGTGTAGAGTGTAGAGTGTAGGGTGTAGGGTGTAGAGTGTAGGGTGTAGGGTGTAGAGTGTGGCGTGTAGGGTGTAGGGTGTAGAGTGTAGGGTGTAGGGTGTAGCGTGTAGGGTGTAGAGTGTAGAGTGTAGAGTGTAGGGTGTAGGGTGTAGAGTGTAGCGTGTAGCGTGTAGCGTGAAGAGTGTAGGGTGTAGGGTGTAGAGTGCAGCGTGTATGGTGTAGAGTGTAGCGCGTAGCGTGTAGCGTGTAGCGTGTAGGGTGTAGAATGTAGGGTGTAGCGTGTAGGGTGTAGAGTGTAGAGTGTAGAGTGTAGGGTGTAGAGTGTAGCATGTGGCGTGTAGGGTGTAGAGTGTAGGGTGTAGCGTGTAGCGTGTAGAGTGTAGCGTGTAGGGTGTAGAGTGTAGCGTGTAGAATGTAGAGTGTAGCGCGTAGCGTGTAGAGTGTACAGTGTAGCGTGTAGAGTGTAGGGTGTAGGCTGTAGGCTGTAGAGTGTAGGGTGTATCGTGTAGGGTGTAGCGTGTAGCCTGTAGCATGTAGCGTGTAGGGTGTAAAGTGTAGGGTGTAGCGTGTAGGGTGTAGAGTGTAGCGTGTAGGGTGTAGTGTGTAGCGTGTAGGGTGTAGAGTGTAGAGTGTAGCGTGTAGGGTGTAGAGTGTAGGGTGTAGGGTGTAGAGTGTAGCGTGTAGCGTGTAGGGTGTAGGGTGCAGCGTGTAGCGTGTAGGGTGTAGAGTGTAGGGTGTAGCGTGTTAAGTGTAGATTGTAGCGTGCAGGGTGTAGAGTGTAGCGTGTAGGGTGTAGAGTGTAGAGTGTAGGGAGTAGGGTGTAGGGTGTAGAGTGTAGCGTGTAGAGTGTAGAGTGTAGGGTGTAGATTGTAGCGTGCAGGGTGTAGAGTGTAGAGTGTAGCGTGTAGGGTGTAGAGTGTAGGGTGTAGGGTGTAGAGTGTAGAGTGTAGAGTGTAGGGTGTAGGGTGTAGAGTGTAGTGTGTAGTGTGTAGAGTGTAGGGTGTAGAGTGTAGGGTGTAGGATGTAGAGTGTAGAGTGTAGAGTGTAGGGTGTAGGGTGTAGAGTGTAGCGTGTAGCGTGTAGCGTGAAGAGTGTAGGGTGTAGGGTGTAGAGTGCAGCGTGTATGGTGTAGAGTGTAGCGCGTAGCGTGTAGCGTGTAGCGTGTAGGGTGTAGAATGTAGGGTGTAGCGTGTAGGGTGTAGAGTGTAGAGTGTAGAGTGTAGGGTGTAGAGTGTAGCATGTGGCGTGTAGGGTGTAGAGTGTAGGGTGTAGCGTGTAGCGTGTAGGGTGTAGAGTGTAGGGTGTAGGGTGTAGAGTGTAGGGTGTAGCGTGTAGCGTGTAGCGTGTAGCGTGTAGGGCGTAGCTTGTTGGGTGTAGCGTGTAGCGTGTAGCATGTAGGGTGTAAAGTTTAGCGTGTAGAGTGTAGCGTGTAGGGTGTAGAGTGTAGCGTGTAGAATGTAGAGTGTAGCGCGTAGCGTGTAGAGTGTAGCGTGTAGAGTGTAGGGTGTAGGCTGTAGGCTGTAGAGTGTAGGGTGTATCGTGTAGGGTGTAGCGTGTAGCCTGTAGCATGTAGCGTGTAGGGTGTAAAGTGTAGGGTGTAGCGTGTAGGGTGTAGAGTGTAGCGTGTAGGGTGTAGTGTGTAGCGTGTAGAGTGTAGCGTGTAGAGTGTAGCGTGTAGCGTGTAGGGTGTAGAGTGTAGGATGTAGAGTGTAGGGTGTAGCGTGTAGCGTGTAGGGTGTATGGTGTAGGGTGTAGGGTGTATGGTGTAGCGTGTAGAGTGTAGAGTGTAGAGTGTAGCGTGTAGGGTGTAGATTGTAGGGTGTAGCGTGTAGGGTGTAGAGTGTAGGGTGTAGTGTGTAGAGTGTAGCGTGTAGGGTGTAGAGTGTAGGGTGTAGCGTGTAGGGTGTAGGGTGTAGAGTGTAGCGTGTAGAGTGTAGCGTGTAGAGTGTAGAGTGTAGAGTGTAGCGTGTAGGGTGTAGGGTGTAGGGTGTAGGGTGTAGAGTGTAGTGTGTAGGGTGTAGGGTGTAGAGTGTAGGGTGTAGGGTGTAGAGTGTAGAGTGTAGGGTGTAGAGTGTAGTGTGTAGAGTGTAGGGTGTAGGGTGTAGAGTGTAGGGTGTAGAGTGTAGGGTGTAGAGTGTAGTGTGTAGGGTGTAGGGTGTAGGGTGTAGAGTGTAGAGTGTAGGGTGTAGAGTGTAGTGTGTAGGGTGTAGGGTGTAGAGTGTAGGGTGTAGGGTGTAGAGTGTAGGGTGTAGCGTGTAGGGTGTAGAGTGTAGCGTGTAGGTTGTAGCGTGTAGAGTGTAGCGTGCAGGGTGTAGAGTGTAGAGTGTAGGGTGTAGAGTGTAGGGTGTAGAGTGTAGAGTGTAGCGTGTAGGGTGTAGGGTGTAGGGTGTAGCGTTTATGGTGCAGAGTGTAGAGTGTAGCGTGTAGGGTGTAGCGTGTAGCGTTTAGGGTGTAGCGTGTAGGGTGTAGAGTGTAGGGTGTAGACTGTAGGGTGTAGAGTGTAGTGTGTAGGGTGTAGAGTGTAGGGTGTAGGGTGTAGAGTGTAGAGTGTAGGGTGTAGAGTGTAGTGTGTAGAGTGTAGGGTGTAGGGTGTAGAGTGTAGGGTGTAGAGTGTAGGGTGTAGAGTGTAGTGTGTAGCGTGTAGGGTGTAGAGTGTAGGGTGTAGGGTGTAGAGTGTAGAGTGTAGGGTGTAGAGTGTAGTGTGTAGAGTGTAGGGTGTAGGGTGTAGAGTGTAGGGTGTAGGGTGTAGAGTGTAGTGTGTAGGGTGTAGGGTGTAGAGTGTAGGGTGTAGGGTGTAGAGTGTAGGGTGTAGAGTGTAGTGTGTAGAGTGTAGGGTGTAGGGTGTAGAGTGTAGGGTGTAGAGTGTAGGGTGTAGAGTGTAGTGTGTAGGGTGTAGGGTGTAGAGTGTAGGGTGTAGAGTGTAGGCTGTAGGGTGTAGGGTGTAGGATGTAGGGTGTAGAGTGTAGGGTGTAGAGTGTAGTGTGTAGGGTGTAGGGTGTAGAGTGTAGGGTGTAGGGTGTAGAGTGTAGGGTGTAGAGTGTAGTGTGTAGTGTGTAGAGTGTAGGGTGTAGAGTGTAGGGTGTAGAGTGTAGTGTTTAGGGTGTAGGGTGTAGAGTGTAGTGTGTAGGGTGTAGGGTGTAGAGTGTAGGGTGTAGGGTGTAGAGTGTAGGGTGTAGAGTGTAGTGTGTAGTGTGTAGAGTGTAGGGTGTAGAGTGTAGGGTGTAGAGTGTAGTGTTTAGGGTGTAGGGTGTAGGGTGTAGAGTGTAGGGTGTAGGGTGTAGGGTGTAGAGTGTAGGGTGTAGAGTGTAGTGTGTAGGGTGTAGGGTGTAGAGTGTAGGGTGTAGAGTGTAGAGTGTAGGGTGTAGAGTGTAGTGTGTAGAGTGTAGGGTGTAGGTTGTAGAGTGTAGGGTGTAGGGTGTAGAGTGTAGGGTGTAGAGTGTAGTGTGTAGAGTGTAGGGTGTAGGGTGTAGAGTGTAGGGTGTAGAGTGTAGGGTGTAGGGTGTAGAGTGTAGGGTGTAGAGTGTAGTGTGTAGGGTGTAGGGTGTAGAGTGTAGGGTGTAGGGTGTAGAGTGTAGGGTGTAGAGTGTAGGGTGTAGAGTGTAGTGTGTAGGGTGTAGAGTGTAGGGTGTAGGGTGTAGAGTGTAGAGTGTAGGGTGTAGAGTGTAGTGTGTAGAGTGTAGGGTGTAGAGTGTAGGGTGTAGAGTGTAGTGTGTAGGGTGTAGGGTGTAGAGTGTAGGGTGTAGGGTGTAGAGTGTAGAGTGTAGGGTGTAGAGTGTAGTGTGTAGAGTGTAGGGTGTAGGGTGTAGAGTGTAGAGTGTAGGGTGTAGAGTGTAGTGTGTAGAGTGTAGGGTGTAGGGTGTAGAGTGTAGGGTGTAGTGTGTAGGGTGTAGGGTGTAGAGTGTAGGGTGTAGAGTGTAGAGTGTAGGGTGTAGGGTGTAGGATGTAGAGTGTAGGGTGTAGGGTGTAGAGTGTAGGGTGTAGGGTGTAGGATGTAGAGTGTAGGGTGTAGAGTGTAGGGTGTAGGGTGTAGGATGTAGGGTGTAGGATGTAGAGTGTAGGGTGTAGGGTGTAGGGTGTAGAGTGTAGTGTGTAGAGTGTAGGGTGTAGGGTGTAGGGTGTAGGATGTAGAGTGTAGGGTGTAGAGTGTAGGGTGTAGAGTGTAGTGTGTAGGGTGTAGGGTGTAGGGTGTAGAGTGTAGGGTGTGGGGTGTAGAGTGTAGTGTGTAGAGTGTAGGGTGTAGGGTGTAGGGTGTAAAGTGTAGAGTGTAGGGTGTAGGGTGTAGAGTGTAGCGTGTAGGGTGTAGCGTGTAGGGTGTAGCGTTTAGGGTGCACAGAGTAGAGTGTAGCGTGTAGCGTGTAGGGTGTAGCGTGTAGGGTGCAGAGAGTAGAGTGTAGCGTGTAGGGTGTAGCGTGTAGCGTTTAGGGTGTAGAGTGTAGGGTGTAGCGTGTAAGGTGTAGAGTGTAGCGTTTAGCGTGTAGGGTGTAGGGTGTAGAGTGTAGAGTGTAGCGTGTAGATTGTAGAGTGCAGCGTGTAGCATGTAGGGTGTAGAGTGTAGGGTGTAGCGTGTAGGGTGTAGGGTGTAGAGTGTAGCGTATAGGGTGTAGAGTGTAGCGTGTAGCGTGTAGAGTGTAGCGTGTAGAGTGTAGCGTGTAGAGTGTAGCGTGTAGAGTGTAGCGTGTAGAGTGCAGCGTGTAGAGTGTAGCGTGTAGAGTGTAGCGTGTAGCGTGTAGGGTGTAGAGTGTAGGGTGTAGAGTGTAGGGTGTAGCGTGTAGCGTGTAGGGTGTATGGTGTAGGGTGTAGGGTGTATGGTGTAGCGTGTAGAGTGTAGAGTGTAGAGTGTAGCGTGTAGGGTGTAGATTGTAGGGTGTAGCGTGTAGGGTGTAGAGTGTAGGGTGTAGTGTGTAGAGTGTAGCGTGTAGGGTGTAGAGTGTAGGGTGTAGCGTGTAGGGTGTAGGGTGTAGAGTGTAGCGTGTAGAGTGTAGCGTGTAGAGTGTAGAGTGTAGAGTGTAGCGTGTAGGGTGTAGGGTGTAGGGTGTAGGGTGTAGAGTGTAGGGTGTAGAGTGTAGAGTGTAGCGTGTAGGGTGTAGATTGTAGCGTGTAGGGTGTAGGATGTAGAGTGTAGAGTGTAGCGTGTAGCGTGTAGGGTGTTGCGTGTAGCGTGCAGAGTGTAGCGTGTAGGGTGTAGAGTGTAGGGTGCAGCGTGTAGGGTGTAGAGTGTAGCGTGTAGAGTGTAGAGTGTAGCGTGTAGGGTGTAGGGTGTAGGGTGTAGCGTGTAGAGTGTAGCGTGTAGGGTGTAGCGTGTAGGGTGTAGAGTGTAGAGTGTAGCGTGTAGCATGTAGGTTGTAGCGCGTAGCGTGTAGGGTGTAGAGTGTAGAGTGTAGGGTGTAGAGTGTAGCGTGTAGAGTGTAGCGTGTAGCGTGTAGAGTGTAGAGTGTAGCGTGTAGAGTGTAGGGTGTAGGGTGTATATTGTAGCTTGTTGCGTGTAGGGTGTAAAGTTTAGTGTGTAGCGTGTAGAGTGTAGCGTGTAGCGTGTAGGGTGTAGAGTGTAGCGTGTAGGGTGTAGAGTGTAGCGTGTAGGGTGTAGGGTGTAGCGTGTAGGGTGTAGACTGTAGAGTGTAGAGTGTAGAGTGTGGCGTGTAGAGTGTAGGGTGTAGGGTGTAGAGTGTAGCATGTAGAGTGTAGCGTGTGGGGTGTAGAGTGTAGCGTGTAGGGTGTAGAGTGTAGAGTGTAGGGTGTAGGGTGTAGGGTGTAGAGTGTGGCGTGTAGGGTGTAGGGTGTAGAGTGTAGGGTGTAGGGTGTAGAGTGCAGCGTGTATGGTGTAGAGTGTAGCGTGTAGGGTGTAGAGTGTAGCGTGTAGGGTGTAGCGTGAAGAGTGTAGGGTGTAGGGTGTAGAGTGCAGCGTGTATGGTGTAGAGTGTAGCGCGTAGCGTGTAGCGTGTAGGGTGTAGAATGTAGGGTGTAGCGTGTAGGGTGTAGAGTGTAGAGTGTAGGGTGTAGGGTGTAGGGTGTAGAGTGTGGCGTGTAGGGTGTAGGGTGTAGAGTGTAGGGTGTAGGGTGTAGAGTGCAGCGTGTATGGTGTAGAGTGTAGCGTGTAGGGTGTAGAGTGTACCGTGTAGCGTGTAGCGTGAAGAGTGTAGGGTGTAGGGTGTAGAGTGCAGCGTGTATGGTGTAGAGTGTAGCGCGTAGCGTGTAGGGTGTAGAATGTAGGGTGTAGCGTGTAGGGTGTAGAGTGTAGAGTGTAGAGTTTAGGGTGTAGAGTGTAGCATGTGGCGTGTAGGGTGTAGAGTGTAGGGTGTAGCGTGTAGCGTGTAGGGTGTAGAGTGTAGGGTGTAGGGTGTAGAGTGTAGGGTGTAGCGTGTAGCGTGTAGCGTGTAGCGTGTAGGGCGTAGCTTGTTGGGTGTAGCGTGTAGCGTGTAGCATGTAGGGTGTAAAGTTTAGCGTGTAGAGTGTAGCGTGTAGGGTGTAGAGTGTAGCGTGTAGAATGTAGAGTGTAGCGCGTTGCGTGTAGAGTGTAGCGTGTAGCGTGTAGAGTGTAGAGTGTAGCGTGTAGAGTGTAGGGTGTAGGGTGTATATTGTAGCTTGTTGCGTGTAGGGTGTAAAGTTTAGTGTGTAGCGTGTAGAGTGTAGCGTGTAGCGTGTAGGGTGTAGAGTGTAGCGTGTAGGGTGTAGAGTGTAGCGTGTAGGGTGTAGGGTGTAGCGTGTAGGGTGTAGACTGTAGAGTGTAGAGTGTAGAGTGTGGCGTGTAGAGTGTAGGGTGTAGGGTGTAGAGTGTAGCATGTAGAGTGTAGCGTGTGGGGTGTAGAGTGTAGCGTGTAGGGTGTAGAGTGTAGAGTGTAGGGTGTAGGGTGTAGGGTGTAGAGTGTGGCGTGTAGGGTGTAGGGTGTAGAGTGTAGGGTGTAGGGTGTAGAGTGCAGCGTGTATGGTGTAGAGTGTAGCGTGTAGGGTGTAGAGTGTAGCGTGTAGGGTGTAGCGTGAAGAGTGTAGGGTGTAGGGTGTAGAGTGCAGCGTGTATGGTGTAGAGTGTAGCGCGTAGCGTGTAGCGTGTAGGGTGTAGAATGTAGGGTGTAGCGTGTAGGGTGTAGAGTGTAGAGTGTAGGGTGTAGGGTGTAGGGTGTAGAGTGTGGCGTGTAGGGTGTAGGGTGTAGAGTGTAGGGTGTAGGGTGTAGAGTGCAGCGTGTATGGTGTAGAGTGTAGCGTGTAGGGTGTAGAGTGTACCGTGTAGCGTGTAGCGTGAAGAGTGTAGGGTGTAGGGTGTAGAGTGCAGCGTGTATGGTGTAGAGTGTAGCGCGTAGCGTGTAGGGTGTAGAATGTAGGGTGTAGCGTGTAGGGTGTAGAGTGTAGAGTGTAGAGTTTAGGGTGTAGAGTGTAGCATGTGGCGTGTAGGGTGTAGAGTGTAGGGTGTAGCGTGTAGCGTGTAGGGTGTAGAGTGTAGGGTGTAGGGTGTAGAGTGTAGGGTGTAGCGTGTAGCGTGTAGCGTGTAGCGTGTAGGGCGTAGCTTGTTGGGTGTAGCGTGTAGCGTGTAGCATGTAGGGTGTAAAGTTTAGCGTGTAGAGTGTAGCGTGTAGGGTGTAGAGTGTAGCGTGTAGAATGTAGAGTGTAGCGCGTTGCGTGTAGAGTGTAGCGTGTAGAGTGTAGGGTGTAGGCTGTAGGCTGTAGAGTGTAGGGTGTATCGTGTAGGGTGTAGCGTGTAGCCTGTAGCATGTAGCGTGTAGGGTGTAAAGTGTAGGGTGTAGCGTGTAGAGTGTAGAGTGTAGCGTGTAGGGTGTAGTGTGTAGCGTGTAGGGTGTAGAGTGTAGAGTGTAGCGTGTAGAGTGTAGCGTGTAGAGTGTAGGGTGTAGGCTGTAGGCTGTAGAGTGTAGGGTGTAGGGTGTAGGGTGTAGCGTGTAGAGTGTAGCGTGTAGCGTGTAGGGTGTAGCGTGTAGGGTGTAGCGTGTAGGGTGTAGAGTGTAGAGTGTAGCGTGTAGCATGTAGGTTGTAGCGCGTAGCGTGTAGGGTGTAGAGTGTAGAGTGTAGGGTGTAGAGTGTAGAGTGTAGCGTGTAGCGTGTAGAGTGCAGAGTGTAGCGTGTAGAGTGTAGGGTGTAGGGTGTATATTGTAGCTTGTTGCGTGTAGGGTGTAAAGTTTAGTGTGTAGCGTGTAGAGTGTAGCGTGTAGCGTGTAGGGTGTAGAGTGTAGCCTGTAGGGTGTAGGGTGTAGGGTGTAGCGTGTAGGGTGTAGAGTGTAGAGTGTAGAGTGTAGGGTGTAGGGTGTAGAGTGTAGGGTGTAGGGTGTAGAGTGTGGCGTGTAGGGTGTAGGGTGTAGAGTGTAGGGTGTAGGGTGTAGCGTGTAGGGTGTAGAGTGTAGAGTGTAGAGTGTAGGGTGTAGGGTGTAGAGTGTAGCGTGTAGCGTGTAGCGTGAAGAGTGTAGGGTGTAGGGTGTAGAGTGCAGCGTGTATGGTGTAGAGTGTAGCGCGTAGCGTGTAGCGTGTAGGGTGTAGAATGTAGGGTGTAGCGTGTAGGGTGTAGAGTGTAGAGTGTAGAGTGTAGGGTGTAGAGTGTAGCATGTGGCGTGTAGGGTGTAGAGTGTAGGGTGTAGCGTGTAGCGTGTAGAGTGTAGCGTGTAGGGTGTAGAGTGTAGCGTGTAGAATGTAGAGTGTAGCGCGTAGCGTGTAGAGTGTACAGTGTAGCGTGTAGAGTGTAGGGTGTAGGCTGTAGGCTGTAGAGTGTAGGGTGTATCGTGTAGGGTGTAGCGTGTAGCCTGTAGCATGTAGCGTGTAGGGTGTAAAGTGTAGGGTGTAGCGTGTAGGGTGTAGAGTGTAGGGTGTAGAGTGTAGTGTGTAGGGTGTAGGGTGTAGGGTGTAGAGTGTAGAGTGTAGGGTGTAGAGTGTAGTGTGTAGGGTGTAGGGTGTAGAGTGTAGGGTGTAGGGTGTAGAGTGTAGGGTGTAGCGTGTAGGGTGTAGAGTGTAGCGTGTAGGTTGTAGCGTGTAGAGTGTAGCGTGCAGGGTGTAGAGTGTAGAGTGTAGGGTGTAGAGTGTAGGGTGTAGAGTGTAGAGTGTAGCGTGTAGGGTGTAGGGTGTAGGGTGTAGCGTTTATGGTGCAGAGTGTAGAGTGTAGCGTGTAGGGTGTAGCGTGTAGCGTTTAGGGTGTAGCGTGTAGGGTGTAGAGTGTAGGGTGTAGAGTGTAGGGTGTAGAGTGTAGTGTGTAGGGTGTAGAGTGTAGGGTGTAGGGTGTAGAGTGTAGAGTGTAGGGTGTAGAGTGTAGTGTGTAGAGTGTAGGGTGTAGGGTGTAGAGTGTAGGGTGTAGAGTGTAGGGTGTAGAGTGTAGTGTGTAGCGTGTAGGGTGTAGAGTGTAGGGTGTAGGGTGTAGAGTGTAGAGTGTAGGGTGTAGAGTGTAGTGTGTAGAGTGTAGGGTGTAGGGTGTAGAGTGTAGGGTGTAGGGTGTAGAGTTTAGTGTGTAGGGTGTAGGGTGTAGAGTGTAGGGTGTAGGGTGTAGAGTGTAGAGTGTAGGGTGTAGAGTGTAGTGTGTAGAGTGTAGGGTGTAGGGTGTAGAGTGTAGGGTGTAGAGTGTAGGGTGTAGAGTGTAGTGTGTAGGGTGTAGGGTGTAGAGTGTAGGGTGTAGAGTGTAGGGTGTAGGGTGTAGGGTGTAGGATGTAGGGTGTAGAGTGTAGGGTGTAGAGTGTAGTGTGTAGGGTGTAGGGTGTAGAGTGTAGGGTGTAGGGTGTAGAGTGTAGGGTGTAGAGTGTAGTGTGTAGTGTGTAGAGTGTAGGGTGTAGAGTGTAGGGTGTAGAGTGTAGTGTTTAGGGTGTAGGGTGTAGAGTGTAGTGTGTAGGGTGTAGGGTGTAGAGTGTAGGGTGTAGGGTGTAGAGTGTAGGGTGTAGAGTGTAGTGTGTAGTGTGTAGAGTGTAGGGTGTAGAGTGTAGGGTGTAGAGTGTAGTGTTTAGGGTGTAGGGTGTAGGGTGTAGAGTGTAGGGTGTAGGGTGTAGGGTGTAGAGTGTAGGGTGTAGAGTGTAGTGTGTAGGGTGTAGGGTGTAGAGTGTAGGGTGTAGAGTGTAGAGTGTAGGGTGTAGAGTGTAGTGTGTAGAGTGTAGGGTGTAGGTTGTAGAGTGTAGGGTGTAGGGTGTAGAGTGTAGGGTGTAGAGTGTAGTGTGTAGAGTGTAGGGTGTAGGGTGTAGAGTGTAGGGTGTAGAGTGTAGGGTGTAGGGTGTAGAGTGTAGGGTGTAGAGTGTAGTGTGTAGGGTGTAGGGTGTAGAGTGTAGGGTGTAGGGTGTAGAGTGTAGGGTGTAGAGTGTAGGGTGTAGAGTGTAGTGTGTAGGGTGTAGAGTGTAGGGTGTAGGGTGTAGAGTGTAGAGTGTAGGGTGTAGAGTGTAGTGTGTAGAGTGTAGGGTGTAGAGTGTAGGGTGTAGAGTGTAGGGTGTAGAGTGTAGTGTGTAGGGTGTAGGGTGTAGAGTGTAGGGTGTAGGGTGTAGAGTGTAGAGTGTAGGGTGTAGAGTGTAGTGTGTAGAGTGTAGGGTGTAGGGTGTAGAGTGTAGAGTGTAGGGTGTAGAGTGTAGTGTGTAGAGTGTAGGGTGTAGGGTGTAGAGTGTAGGGTGTAGTGTGTAGGGTGTAGGGTGTAGGGTGTAGAGTGTAGGGTGTAGAGTGTAGAGTGTAGGGTGTAGGGTGTAGGATGTAGAGTGTAGGGTGTAGGGTGTAGAGTGTAGGGTGTAGGGTGTAGGATGTAGAGTGTAGGGTGTAGAGTGTAGGGTGTAGGGTGTAGGATGTAGGGTGTAGGATGTAGAGTGTAGGGTGTAGGGTGTAGGGTGTAGAGTGTAGTGTGTAGAGTGTAGGGTGTAGGGTGTAGGGTGTAGGATGTAGAGTGTAGGGTGTAGAGTGTAGGGTGTAGAGTGTAGTGTGTAGGGTGTAGGGTGTAGGGTGTAGAGTGTAGGGTGTGGGGTGTAGAGTGTAGTGTGTAGAGTGTAGGGTGTAGGGTGTAGGGTGTAAAGTGTAGAGTGTAGGGTGTAGGGTGTAGAGTGTAGCGTGTAGGGTGTAGCGTGTAGGGTGTAGCGTTTAGGGTGCACAGAGTAGAGTGTAGCGTGTAGCGTGTAGGGTGTAGCGTGTAGGGTGCAGAGAGTAGAGTGTAGCGTGTAGGGTGTAGCGTGTAGCGTTTAGGGTGTAGAGTGTAGGGTGTAGCGTGTAAGGTGTAGAGTGTAGCGTTTAGCGTGTAGGGTGTAGGGTGTAGAGTGTAGAGTGTAGCGTGTAGATTGTAGAGTGCAGCGTGTAGCATGTAGGGTGTAGAGTGTAGGGTGTAGCGTGTAGGGTGTAGGGTGTAGAGTGTAGCGTATAGGGTGTAGAGTGTAGCGTGTAGCGTGTAGAGTGTAGCGTGTAGAGTGTAGCGTGTAGAGTGTAGCGTGTAGAGTGTAGCGTGTAGAGTGCAGCGTGTAGAGTGTAGCGTGTAGAGTGTAGCGTGTAGCGTGTAGGGTGTAGAGTGTAGGGTGTAGAGTGTAGGGTGTAGCGTGTAGCGTGTAGGGTGTATGGTGTAGGGTGTAGGGTGTATGGTGTAGCGTGTAGAGTGTAGAGTGTAGCGTGTAGGGTGTAGATTGTAGGGTGTAGCGTGTAGGGTGTAGAGTGTAGGGTGTAGTGTGTAGAGTGTAGCGTGTAGGGTGTAGAGTGTAGGGTGTAGCGTGTAGGGTGTAGGGTGTAGAGTGTAGCGTGTAGAGTGTAGCGTGTAGAGTGTAGAGTGTAGAGTGTAGCGTGTAGGGTGTAGGGTGTAGGGTGTAGAGTGTAGGGTGTAGGGTGTAGAGTGTAGAGTGTAGCGTGTAGGGTGTAGATTGTAGCGTGTAGGGTGTAGGATGTAGAGTGTAGAGTGTAGCGTGTAGCGTGTAGGGTGTTGCGTGTAGCGTGCATAGTGTAGCGTGTAGGGTGTAGAGTGTAGGGTGCAGCGTGTAGGGTGTAGAGTGTAGCGTGTAGAGTGTAGAGTGTAGCGTGTAGGGTGTAGGGTGTAGGGTGTAGGGTGTAGCGTGTAGAGTGTAGCATGTAGGGTGTAGCGTGTAGGGTGTAGAGTGTAGAGTGTAGCGTGTAGCATGTAGGTTGTAGCGCGTAGCGTGTAGGGTGTAGAGTGTAGAGTGTAGGGTGTAGAGTGTAGCGTGTAGAGTGTAGCGTGTAGCGTGTAGAGTGTAGAGTGTAGCGTGTAGAGTGTAGGGTGTAGGGTGTATATTGTAGCTTGTTGCGTGTAGGGTGTAAAGTTTAGTGTGTAGCGTGTAGAGTGTAGCGTGTAGCGTGTAGGGTGTAGAGTGTAGCGTGTAGGGTGTAGAGTGTAGCGTGTAGGGTGTAGGGTGTAGCGTGTAGGGTGTAGACTGTAGAGTGTAGAGTGTAGAGTGTGGCGTGTAGAGTGTAGGGTGTAGGGTGTAGAGTGTAGCATGTAGAGTGTAGCGTGTAGGGTGTAGAGTGTAGCGTGTAGGGTGTAGAGTGTAGAGTGTAGGGTGTAGGGTGTAGGGTGTAGAGTGTGGCGTGTAGGGTGTAGGGTGTAGAGTGTAGGGTGTAGGGTGTAGAGTGCAGCGTGTATGGTGTAGAGTGTAGCGTGTAGGGTGTAGAGTGTAGCGTGTAGGGTGTAGCGTGAAGAGTGTAGGGTGTAGGGTGTAGAGTGCAGCGTGTATGGTGTAGAGTGTAGCGCGTAGCGTGTAGCGTGTAGGGTGTAGAATGTAGGGTGTAGCGTGTAGGGTGTAGAGTGTAGAGTGTAGGGTGTAGGGTGTAGGGTGTAGAGTGTGGCGTGTAGGGTGTAGGGTGTAGAGTGTAGGGTGTAGGGTGTAGAGTGCAGCGTGTATGGTGTAGAGTGTAGCGTGTAGGGTGTAGAGTGTACCGTGTAGCGTGTAGCGTGAAGAGTGTAGGGTGTAGGGTGTAGAGTGCAGCGTGTATGGTGTAGAGTGTAGCGCGTAGCGTGTAGCGTGTAGGGTGTAGAATGTAGGGTGTAGAGTGTAGAGTGTAGAGTGTAGGGTGTAGAGTGTAGCATGTGGCGTGTAGGGTGTAGAGTGTAGGGTGTAGCGTGTAGCGTGTAGGGTGTAGAGTGTAGGGTGTAGGGTGTAGAGTGTAGGGTGTAGCGTGTAGCGTGTAGCGTGTAGCGTGTAGGGCGTAGCTTGTTGGGTGTAGCGTGTAGCGTGTAGCATGTAGGGTGTAAAGTTTAGCGTGTAGAGTGTAGCGTGTAGGGTGTAGACTGTAGCGTGTAGAATGTAGAGTGTAGCGCGTTGCGTGTAGAGTGTAGCGTGTAGAGTGTAGGGTGTAGGCTGTAGGCTGTAGAGTGTAGGGTGTATCGTGTAGGGTGTAGCGTGTAGCCTGTAGCATGTAGCGTGTAGGGTGTAAAGTGTAGGGTGTAGCGTGTAGGGTGTAGAGTGTAGCGTGTAGGGTGTAGTGTGTAGCGTGTAGGGTGTAGAGTGTAGAGTGTAGCGTGTAGAGTGTAGCGTGTAGAGTGTAGGGTGTAGGCTGTAGGCTGTAGAGTGTAGGGTGTAGGGTGTAGGGTGTAGCGTGTAGAGTGTAGCGTGTAGCGTGTAGGGTGTAGCGTGTAGGGTGTAGCGTGTAGGGTGTAGAGTGTAGAGTGTAGCGTGTAGCATGTAGGTTGTAGCGCGTAGCGTGTAGGGTGTAGAGTGTAGAGTGTAGGGTGTAGAGTGTAGAGTGTAGCGTGTAGCGTGTAGAGTGCAGAGTGTAGCGTGTAGAGTGTAGGGTGTATATTGTAGCTTGTTGCGTGTAGGGTGTAAAGTTTAGTGTGTAGCGTGTAGAGTGTAGCGTGTAGCGTGTAGGGTGTAGAGTGTAGCGTGTAGGGTGTAGGGTGTAGGGTGTAGCGTGTAGGGTGTAGAGTGTAGAGTGTAGAGTGTAGGGTGTAGGGTGTAGAGTGTAGGGTGTAGCGTGTAGCGTGTAGCGTGTAGCGTGTAGGGCGTAGCTTGTTGGGTGTAGCGTGTAGCGTGTAGCATGTAGGGTGTAAAGTTTAGCGTGTAGAGTGTAGCGTGTAGGGTGTAGAGTGTAGCGTGTAGAATGTAGAGTGTAGCGCGTAGCGTGTAGAGTGTAGCGTGTAGAGTGTAGGGTGTAGGCTGTAGGCTGTAGAGTGTAGGGTGTATCGTGTAGGGTGTAGCGTGTAGCCTGTAGCATGTAGCGTGTAGGGTGTAAAGTGTAGGGTGTAGCGTGTAGGGTGTAGAGTGTAGCGTGTAGGGTGTAGTGTGTAGCGTGTAGAGTGTAGCGTGTAGAGTGTAGCGTGTAGCGTGTAGGGTGTAGAGTGTAGGATGTAGAGTGTAGGGTGTAGCGTGTAGCGTGTAGGGTGTATGGTGTAGGGTGTAGGGTGTATGGTGTAGCGTGTAGAGTGTAGAGTGTAGAGTGTAGCGTGTAGGGTGTAGATTGTAGGGTGTAGCGTGTAGGGTGTAGAGTGTAGGGTGTAGTGTGTAGAGTGTAGCGTGTAGGGTGTAGAGTGTAGGGTGTAGCGTGTAGGGTGTAGGGTGTAGAGTGTAGCGTGTAGAGTGTAGCGTGTAGAGTGTAGAGTGTAGAGTGTAGCGTGTAGGGTGTAGGGTGTAGGGTGTAGGGTGTAGAGTGTAGTGTGTAGGGTGTAGGGTGTAGAGTGTAGGGTGTAGGGTGTAGAGTGTAGAGTGTAGGGTGTAGAGTGTAGTGTGTAGAGTGTAGGGTGTAGGGTGTAGAGTGTAGGGTGTAGAGTGTAGGGTGTAGAGTGTAGTGTGTAGGGTGTAGGGTGTAGGGTGTAGAGTGTAGAGTGTAGGGTGTAGAGTGTAGTGTGTAGGGTGTAGGGTGTAGAGTGTAGGGTGTAGGGTGTAGAGTGTAGGGTGTAGCGTGTAGGGTGTAGAGTGTAGCGTGTAGGTTGTAGCGTGTAGAGTGTAGCGTGCAGGGTGTAGAGTGTAGAGTGTAGGGTGTAGAGTGTAGGGTGTAGAGTGTAGAGTGTAGCGTGTAGGGTGTAGGGTGTAGGGTGTAGCGTTTATGGTGCAGAGTGTAGAGTGTAGCGTGTAGGGTGTAGCGTGTAGCGTTTAGGGTGTAGCGTGTAGGGTGTAGAGTGTAGGGTGTAGACTGTAGGGTGTAGAGTGTAGTGTGTAGGGTGTAGAGTGTAGGGTGTAGGGTGTAGAGTGTAGAGTGTAGGGTGTAGAGTGTAGTGTGTAGAGTGTAGGGTGTAGAGTGTAGAGTGTAGGGTGTAGAGTGTAGGGTGTAGAGTGTAGTGTGTAGCGTGTAGGGTGTAGAGTGTAGGGTGTAGGGTGTAGAGTGTAGAGTGTAGGGTGTAGAGTGTAGTGTGTAGAGTGTAGGGTGTAGGGTGTAGAGTGTAGGGTGTAGGGTGTAGAGTGTAGTGTGTAGGGTGTAGGGTGTAGAGTGTAGGGTGTAGGGTGTAGAGTGTAGGGTGTAGAGTGTAGTGTGTAGAGTGTAGGGTGTAGGGTGTAGAGTGTAGGGTGTAGAGTGTAGGGTGTAGAGTGTAGTGTGTAGGGTGTAGGGTGTAGAGTGTAGGGTGTAGAGTGTAGGCTGTAGGGTGTAGGGTGTAGGATGTAGGGTGTAGAGTGTAGGGTGTAGAGTGTAGTGTGTAGGGTGTAGGGTGTAGAGTGTAGGGTGTAGGGTGTAGAGTGTAGGGTGTAGAGTGTAGTGTGTAGTGTGTAGAGTGTAGGGTGTAGAGTGTAGGGTGTAGAGTGTAGTGTTTAGGGTGTAGGGTGTAGAGTGTAGTGTGTAGGGTGTAGGGTGTAGAGTGTAGGGTGTAGGGTGTAGAGTGTAGGGTGTAGAGTGTAGTGTGTAGTGTGTAGAGTGTAGGGTGTAGAGTGTAGGGTGTAGAGTGTAGTGTTTAGGGTGTAGGGTGTAGGGTGTAGAGTGTAGGGTGTAGGGTGTAGGGTGTAGAGTGTAGGGTGTAGAGTGTAGTGTGTAGGGTGTAGGGTGTAGAGTGTAGGGTGTAGAGTGTAGAGTGTAGGGTGTAGAGTGTAGTGTGTAGAGTGTAGGGTGTAGGTTGTAGAGTGTAGGGTGTAGGGTGTAGAGTGTAGGGTGTAGAGTGTAGTGTGTAGAGTGTAGGTTGTAGGGTGTAGAGTGTAGGGTGTAGAGTGTAGGGTGTAGGGTGTAGAGTGTAGGGTGTAGAGTGTAGTGTGTAGGGTGTAGGGTGTAGAGTGTAGGGTGTAGGGTGTAGAGTGTAGGGTGTAGAGTGTAGGGTGTAGAGTGTAGTGTGTAGGGTGTAGAGTGTAGGGTGTAGGGTGTAGAGTGTAGAGTGTAGGGTGTAGAGTGTAGTGTGTAGAGTGTAGGGTGTAGAGTGTAGGGTGTAGAGTGTAGTGTGTAGGGTGTAGGGTGTAGAGTGTAGGGTGTAGGGTGTAGAGTGTAGAGTGTAGGGTGTAGAGTGTAGTGTGTAGAGTGTAGGGTGTAGGGTGTAGAGTGTAGAGTGTAGGGTGTAGAGTGTAGTGTGTAGAGTGTAGGGTGTAGGGTGTAGAGTGTAGGGTGTAGTGTGTAGGGTGTAGGGTGTAGAGTGTAGGGTGTAGAGTGTAGAGTGTAGGGTGTAGGGTGTAGGATGTAGAGTGTAGGGTGTAGGGTGTAGAGTGTAGGGTGTAGGGTGTAGGATGTAGAGTGTAGGGTGTAGAGTGTAGGGTGTAGGGTGTAGGATGTAGGGTGTAGGATGTAGAGTGTAGGGTGTAGGGTGTAGGGTGTAGAGTGTAGTGTGTAGAGTGTAGGGTGTAGGGTGTAGGGTGTAGGATGTAGAGTGTAGGGTGTAGAGTGTAGGGTGTAGAGTGTAGTGTGTAGGGTGTAGGGTGTAGGGTGTAGAGTGTAGGGTGTGGGGTGTAGAGTGTAGTGTGTAGAGTGTAGGGTGTAGGGTGTAGGGTGTAAAGTGTAGAGTGTAGGGTGTAGGGTGTAGAGTGTAGCGTGTAGGGTGTAGCGTGTAGGGTGTAGCGTTTAGGGTGCACAGAGTAGAGTGTAGCGTGTAGCGTGTAGGGTGTAGCGTGTAGGGTGCAGAGAGTAGAGTGTAGCGTGTAGGGTGTAGCGTGTAGCGTTTAGGGTGTAGAGTGTAGGGTGTAGCGTGTAAGGTGTAGAGTGTAGCGTTTAGCGTGTAGGGTGTAGGGTGTAGAGTGTAGAGTGTAGCGTGTAGATTGTAGAGTGCAGCGTGTAGCATGTAGGGTGTAGAGTGTAGGGTGTAGCGTGTAGGGTGTAGGGTGTAGAGTGTAGCGTATAGGGTGTAGAGTGTAGCGTGTAGCGTGTAGAGTGTAGCGTGCAGAGTGTAGCGTGTAGAGTGTAGCGTGTAGAGTGTAGCGTGTAGAGTGCAGCGTGTAGAGTGTAGCGTGTAGAGTGTAGCGTGTAGCGTGTAGGGTGTAGAGTGTAGGGTGTAGAGTGTAGGGTGTAGCGTGTAGCGTGTAGGGTGTATGGTGTAGGGTGTAGGGTGTATGGTGTAGCGTGTAGAGTGTAGAGTGTAGAGTGTAGCGTGTAGGGTGTAGATTGTAGGGTGTAGCGTGTAGGGTGTAGAGTGTAGGGTGTAGTGTGTAGAGTGTAGCGTGTAGGGTGTAGAGTGTAGGGTGTAGCGTGTAGGGTGTAGGGTGTAGAGTGTAGCGTGTAGAGTGTAGCGTGTAGAGTGTAGAGTGTAGAGTGTAGCGTGTAGGGTGTAGGGTGTAGGGTGTAGAGTGTAGGGTGTAGGGTGTAGAGTGTAGAGTGTAGCGTGTAGGGTGTAGATTGTAGCGTGTAGGGTGTAGGATGTAGAGTGTAGAGTGTAGCGTGTAGCGTGTAGGGTGTTGCGTGTAGCGTGCAGAGTGTAGCGTGTAGGGTGTAGAGTGTAGGGTGCAGCGTGTAGGGTGTAGAGTGTAGCGTGTAGAGTGTAGAGTGTAGCGTGTAGGGTGTAGGGTGTAGGGTGTAGCGTGTAGAGTGTAGCGTGTAGGGTGTAGCGTGTAGGGTGTAGAGTGTAGAGTGTAGCGTGTAGCATGTAGGTTGTAGCGCGTAGCGTGTAGGGTGTAGAGTGTAGAGTGTAGGGTGTAGAGTGTAGCGTGTAGAGTGTAGCGTGTAGCGTGTAGAGTGTAGAGTGTAGCGTGTAGAGTGTAGGGTGTAGGGTGTATATTGTAGCTTGTTGCGTGTAGGGTGTAAAGTTTAGTGTGTAGCGTGTAGAGTGTAGCGTGTAGCGTGTAGGGTGTAGAGTGTAGCGTGTAGGGTGTAGGGTGTAGCGTGTAGGGTGTAGACTGTAGAGTGTAGAGTGTAGAGTGTGGCGTGTAGAGTGTAGGGTGTAGGGTGTAGAGTGTAGCATGTAGAGTGTAGCGTGTGGGGTGTAGAGTGTAGCGTGTAGGGTGTAGAGTGTAGAGTGTAGGGTGTAGGGTGTAGGGTGTAGAGTGTGGCGTGTAGGGTGTAGGGTGTAGAGTGTAGGGTGTAGGGTGTAGAGTGCAGCGTGTATGGTGTAGAGTGTAGCGTGTAGGGTGTAGAGTGTAGCGTGTAGGGTGTAGCGTGAAGAGTGTAGGGTGTAGGGTGTAGAGTGCAGCGTGTATGGTGTAGAGTGTAGCGCGTAGCGTGTAGCGTGTAGGGTGTAGAATGTAGGGTGTAGCGTGTAGGGTGTAGAGTGTAGAGTGTAGGGTGTAGGGTGTAGGGTGTAGAGTGTGGCGTGTAGGGTGTAGGGTGTAGAGTGTAGGGTGTAGGGTGTAGAGTGCAGCGTGTATGGTGTAGAGTGTAGCGTGTAGGGTGTAGAGTGTACCGTGTAGCGTGTAGCGTGAAGAGTGTAGGGTGTAGGGTGTAGAGTGCAGCGTGTATGGTGTAGAGTGTAGCGCGTAGCGTGTAGGGTGTAGAATGTAGGGTGTAGCGTGTAGGGTGTAGAGTGTAGAGTGTAGAGTGTAGAGTGTAGGGTGTAGAGTGTAGCATGTGGCGTGTAGGGTGTAGAGTGTAGGGTGTAGCGTGTAGCGTGTAGGGTGTAGAGTGTAGGGTGTAGGGTGTAGAGTGTAGGGTGTAGCGTGTAGCGTGTAGCGTGTAGGGCGTAGCTTGTTGGGTGTAGCGTGTAGCGTGTAGCATGTAGGGTGTAAAGTTTAGCGTGTAGAATGTAGCGTGTAGGGTGTAGAGTGTAGCGTGTAGAATGTAGAGTGTAGCGCGTTGCGTGTAGAGTGTAGCGTGTAGAGTGTAGGGTGTAGGCTGTAGGCTGTAGAGTGTAGGGTGTATCGTGTAGGGTGTAGCGTGTAGCCTGTAGCATGTAGCGTGTAGGGTGTAAAGTGTAGGGTGTAGCGTGTAGGGTGTAGAGTGTAGCGTGTAGGGTGTAGTGTGTAGCGTGTAGGGTGTAGAGTGTAGAGTGTAGCGTGTAGAGTGTAGCGTGTAGAGTGTAGGGTGTAGGCTGTAGGCTGTAGAGTGTAGGGTGTAGGGTGTAGGGTGTAGCGTGTAGAGTGTAGCGTGTAGCGTGTAGGGTGTAGCGTGTAGGGTGTAGCGTGTAGGGTGTAGAGTGTAGAGTGTAGCGTGTAGCATGTAGGTTGTAGCGCGTAGCGTGTAGGGTGTAGAGTGTAGAGTGTAGGGTGTAGAGTGTAGAGTGTAGCGTGTAGCGTGTAGAGTGCAGAGTGTAGCGTGTAGAGTGTAGGGTGTAGGGTGTATATTGTAGCTTGTTGCGTGTAGGGTGTAAAGTTTAGTGTGTAGCGTGTAGAGTGTAGCGTGTAGCGTGTAGGGTGTAGAGTGTAGCCTGTAGGGTGTAGGGTGTAGGGTGTAGCGTGTAGGGTGTAGAGTGTAGAGTGTAGAGTGTAGGGTGTAGGGTGTAGAGTGTAGGGTGTAGGGTGTAGAGTGTGGCGTGTAGGGTGTAGGGTGTAGAGTGTAGGGTGTAGGGTGTAGCGTGTAGGGTGTAGAGTGTAGAGTGTAGAGTGTAGGGTGTAGGGTGTAGAGTGTAGCGTGTAGCGTGTAGCGTGAAGAGTGTAGGGTGTAGGGTGTAGAGTGCAGCGTGTATGGTGTAGAGTGTAGCGCGTAGCGTGTAGCGTGTAGCGTGTAGGGTGTAGAATGTAGGGTGTAGCGTGTAGGGTGTAGAGTGTAGAGTGTAGAGTGTAGGGTGTAGAGTGTAGCATGTGGCGTGTAGGGTGTAGAGTGTAGAGTGTAGCGTGTAGCGTGTAGAGTGTAGCGTGTAGGGTGTAGAGTGTAGCGTGTAGAATGTAGAGTGTAGCGCGTAGCGTGTAGAGTGTACAGTGTAGCGTGTAGAGTGTAGGGTGTAGGCTGTAGGCTGTAGAGTGTAGGGTGTATCGTGTAGGGTGTAGCGTGTAGCCTGTAGCATGTAGCGTGTAGGGTGTAAAGTGTAGGGTGTAGCGTGTAGGGTGTAGAGTGTAGCGTGTAGGGTGTAGTGTGTAGCGTGTAGGGTGTAGAGTGTAGAGTGTAGCGTGTAGGGTGTAGAGTGTAGGGTGTAGAGTGTAGCGTGTAGCGTGTAGGGTGTAGGGTGCAGCGTGTAGCGTGTAGGGTGTAGAGTGTAGGGTGTAGCGTGTTAAGTGTAGATTGTAGCGTGCAGGGTGTAGAGTGTAGAGTGTAGCGTGTAGGGTGTAGAGTGTAGAGTGTAGGGTGTAGGGTGTAGGGTGTAGGGTGTAGAGTGTAGCGTGTAGAGTGTAGAGTGTAGGGTGTAGATTGTAGCGTGCAGGGTGTAGAGTGTAGAGTGTAGCGTGTAGGGTGTAGAGTGTAGGGTGTAGGGTGTAGAGTGTAGAGTGTAGAGTGTAGGGTGTAGGGTGTAGAGTGTAGTGTGTAGTGTGTAGAGTGTAGGGTGTAGAGTGTAGGGTGTAGGATGTAGAGTGTAGAGTGTAGAGTGTAGGGTGTAGGGTGTAGAGTGTAGCGTGTAGCGTGTAGCGTGAAGAGTGTAGGGTGTAGGGTGTAGAGTGCAGCGTGTATGGTGTAGAGTGTAGCGCGTAGCGTGTAGCGTGTAGCGTGTAGGGTGTAGAATGTAGGGTGTAGCGTGTAGGGTGTAGAGTGTAGAGTGTAGAGTGTAGGGTGTAGAGTGTAGCATGTGGCGTGTAGGGTGTAGAGTGTAGGGTGTAGCGTGTAGCGTGTAGGGTGTAGAGTGTAGGGTGTAGGGTGTAGAGTGTAGGGTGTAGCGTGTAGCGTGTAGCGTGTAGCGTGTAGGGCGTAGCTTGTTGGGTGTAGCGTGTAGCGTGTAGCATGTAGGGTGTAAAGTTTAGCGTGTAGAGTGTAGCGTGTAGGGTGTAGAGTGTAGCGTGTAGAATGTAGAGTGTAGCGCGTAGCGTGTAGAGTGTAGCGTGTAGAGTGTAGGGTGTAGGCTGTAGGCTGTAGAGTGTAGGGTGTATCGTGTAGGGTGTAGCGTGTAGCCTGTAGCATGTAGCGTGTAGGGTGTAAAGTGTAGGGTGTAGCGTGTAGGGTGTAGAGTGTAGCGTGTAGGGTGTAGTGTGTAGCGTGTAGGGTGTAGAGTGTAGAGTGTAGCGTGTAGAGTGTAGCGTGTAGAGTGTAGGGTGTAGGCTGTAGGCTGTAGAGTGTAGGGTGTAGGGTGTAGGGTGTAGCGTGTAGAGTGTAGCGTGTAGCGTGTAGGGTGTAGCGTGTAGGGTGTAGAGTGTAGAGTGTAGCGTGTAGCATGTAGGTTGTAGCGCGTAGCGTGTAGGGTGTAGAGTGTAGAGTGTAGGGTGTAGAGTGTAGAGTGTAGCGTGTAGCGTGTAGAGTGCAGAGTGTAGCGTGTAGAGTGTAGGGTGTAGGGTGTATATGGTAGCTTGTTGCGTGTAGGGTGTAAAGTTTAGTGTGTAGCGTGTAGAGTGTAGCGTGTAGCGTGTAGGGTGTAGAGTGTAGCGTGTAGGGTGTAGAGTGTAGCGTGTAGGGTGTAGACTGTAGAGTGTAGAGTGTAGAGTGTGGCGTGTAGAGTGTAGGGTGTAGAGTGTAGCGTGTAGGGTGTAGAGTGTAGCGTGTAGGGTGTAGGGTGTAGGGTGTAGCGTGTAGGGTGTAGACTGTAGAGTGTAGAGTGTAGAGTGTAGAGTGTAGAGTGTAGGGTGTAGGGTGTAGAGTGTGGCGTGTAGGGTGTAGGGTGTAGAGTGTAGGGTGTAGGGTGTAGAGTGCAGCGTGTATGGTGTAGAGTGTAGCGTGTAGGGTGTAGAGTGTAGCGTGTAGGGTGTAGAGTGTAGAGTGTAGAGTGTAGGGTGTAGGGTGTAGAGTGTAGCGTGTAGCGTGTAGCGTGAAGAGTGTAGGGTGTAGGGTGTAGAGTGCAGCGTGTATGGTGTAGAGTGTAGCGCGTAGCGTGTAGCGTGTAGCGTGTAGGGTGTAGAATGTAGGGTGTAGCGTGTAGGGTGTAGAGTGTAGAGTGTAGAGTGTAGGGTGTAGAGTGTAGCATGTGGCGTGTAGGGTGTAGAGTGTAGGGTGTAGCGTGTAGCGTGTAGGGTGTAGAGTGTAGCGTGTAGGGTGTAGAGTGTAGCGTGTAGAATGTAGAGTGTAGCGCGTAGCGTGTAGAGTGTAGAGTGTAGCGAGTAGAGTATAGGGTGTAGGCTGTAGGCTGTAGAGTGTAGGGTGTATCGTGTAGGGTGTAGCGTGTAGCCTGTAGCATGTAGCGTGTAGGGTGTAAAGTGTAGGGTGTAGCGTGTAGGGTGTAGAGTGTAGCGTGTAGGGTGTAGTGTGTAGCGTGTAGGGTGTAGAGTGTAGAGTGTAGCGTGTAGGGTGTAGAGTGTAGCGTGTAGGGTGTAGAGTGTAGCATGTAGCGTGTAGGGTGTAGGGTGCAGCGTGTAGCGTGTAGGGTGTAGAGTGTAGGGTGTAGCGTGTTAAGTGTAGATTGTAGCGTGCAGGGTGTAGAGTGTAGAGTGTAGCGTGTAGGGTGTAGAGTGTAGAGTGTAGGGTGTAGGGTGTAGGGTGTAGGGTGTAGAGTGTAGCGTGTAGAGTGTAGAGTGTAGGGTGTAGATTGTAGCGTGCAGGGTGTAGAGTGTAGAGTGTAGCGTGTAGGGTGTAGAGTGTAGGGTGTAGGGTGTAGAGTGTAGAGCAGAGGTCCCCAACCTTTTTTGCACCAGGGACCGGCTTTAAGCAAGACCAGTTTTCCATGGCCCGGTGGGGGTGGGGCAGGGGCGGGGCTTTGGTCATATGGGGGTGGGGTTATGGAGGGATGGAGCTTAGTGCATACTTATCATATAATTATGACATTTATAATGAGAATGTGATTCAACTTACCATAGGTTCAGAATGAGTGGGAGCACCATGCTTGTTTCCCTGGTGCTCTGCACCATTATTGCCCCATAGCTGTGCCATACAGTGCTCTGCACCATTATTGCCCCATAGCTGTGCCATACAGTGCTCTGCACCATTATTGCCCCATAGCTGTGCCATATAGTGCTCTGCACCGTTCATTATTGCCCCATAGCTGTGCCATATAGTGCTCTGCACCATTATTGCCCCATAGCTGTGCCATATAGTGCTCTGCACCATTATTGCCCCATAGCTGTGCCATATAGTGCTCTGCACCATTATTGCCCCATAGCTGTGCCATACAGTGCTCTGCACTGTTTATTATTGCCCCATAGCTGTGCCATACAGTGCTCTGCACCGTTTATTATTGCCCCATAGCTGTGCCATACAGTGCTCTGCACTGTTCATAATTGCCCCATAGCTGTGCCATATAGTGCTCTGCACCATTATTGCCCCATAGCTGTACCATATAGTGCTCTGCACCATTATTGCCCCATAGCTGTGCCATATAGTGCTCTGCACCGTTCATTATTGCCCCATAGCTGTGCCATATAGTGCTCTGCACCATTATTGCCCCATAGCTGTGCCATACAGTGCTCTGCACCATTATTGCCCCATAGCTGTGCCATATAGTGCTCTGCACCATTATTGCCCCATAGCTGTGCCATATAGTGCTCTGCACCATTATTGCCCCATAGCTGTGCCATATAGTGCTCTGCACCATTATTGCCCCATAGCTGTGCCATACAGTGCTCTGCACCATTATTGCCCCATAGCTGTGCCATACAGTGCTCTGCACCATTATTGCCCCATAGCTGTGCCATATAGTGCTCTGCACCATTATTGCCCCATAGCTGTGCCATACAGTGCTCTGCACTGTTTATTATTGCCCCATAGCTGTGCCATACAGTGCTCTGCACCGTTTATTATTGCCCCATAGCTGTGCCATATAGTGCTCTGCACCGTTCATTATTGCCCCATAGCTGTGCCATATAGTGCTCTGCACCATTATTGCCCCATAGCTGTACCATACAGTGCTCTGCACCATTATTGCCCCATAGCTGTGCCATACAGTGCTCTGCACCATTATTGCCCCATAGCTGTGCCATACAGTGCTCTGCACTGTTCATAATTGCCCCATAGCTGTGCCATATAGTGCTCTGCACCATTATTGCCCCATAGCTGTACCATATAGTGCTCTGCACCATTATTGCCCCATAGCTGTGCCATACAGTGCTCTGCACCATTATTGCCCCATAGCTGTGCCATATAGTGCTCTGCACCATTATTGCCCCATAGCTGTGCCATATAGTGCTCTGCACCATTATTGCCCCATAGCTGTGCCATATAGTGCTCTGCACCATTATTGCCCCATAGCTGTGCCATACAGTGCTCTGCACCATTATTGCCCCATAGCTGTGCCATATAGTGCTCTGCACCGTTCATTATTGCCCCATAGCTGTGCCATATAGTGCTCTGCACCATTATTGCCCCATAGCTGTGCCATATAGTGCTCTGCACCATTATTGCCCCATAGCTGTGCCATACAGTGCTCTGCACCATTACTGCCCCATAGCTCTGCCATATAGTGCTCTGCACCGTCCATTATTGCCCCATAGCTGTGCTGCTGCTGCTGCAATAAAAATAATAAAACACATACTCACCTGTCTTGCTTGCAGCTCCTCGGCGCCATCTTTCCGGCGTCTCTCTGCACTGACTGATCAGGCAGAGGGCGGCGCGCACACTATATGCGTCATCGCGCCCTCTGCCTGCACAGTCAGTGAGGAGAGAGAGACGCCGGAAAGATGGAGACAGCGCCCGGCGTGTGGGAACGAGGAGAGGTGAATATGACATACTTACCTGCTCCCGGCGTCCCGCTCCTTCCCCCTGCCTGTCTTCGGTGCCGCCGCAGCCTCTTTCTCTATCAGCGGTCACCGGCACCGCTTCATTAGAGAAATGAATAGGCGGCTCCGCCCCTATGGGAGGTGGAGCAGCCTATTCATTTCTCTAATGAGCGGTCCCACGTGACCGCTGAACAGGGGCGCCGCGGACCGGCTGAAAAACCCCAACGGCCCGGTCCCGGTCCGCGGACCGGCGGTTGGGGACCTCTGGTGTAGAGTGTAGAGTGTAGGGTGTAGGGTGTAGAGTGTAGTGTGTAGTGTGTAGAGTGTAGGGTGTAGAGTGTAGGGTGTAGGATGTAGAGTGTAGAGTGTAGAGTGTAGGGTGTAGGGTGTAGAGTGTAGTGTGTAGTGTGTAGAGTGTAGGGTGCAGGGTGTAGAGTGTAGGGTGTAGAGTGTAGGGTGTAGAGTGTAGTGTGTAGGGTGTAGGGTGTAGGGTGTAGAGTGTTGAGTGTAGGGTGTAGAGTGTAGTGTGTAGTGTGTAGAGTGTAAGGTGTAGGGTGTAGGGTGTAGAGTGTAGGGTGTAGGGTGTAGAGTGTAGGGTGTAGAGTGTAGAGTGTAGGGTGTAAAGTGTAGGGTGTAGGGTGTAGGGTGTAGGGTGTAGGGTGTAGAGTGTAGTGTGTAGTGTGTAGAGTGTAGGGTGTAGGGTGTAGGGTGTAGAGTGTAGGGTGTAGGGTGTAGGGTGTAGAGTGTAGGGTGTAGGGTGTAGAGTGTAGAGTGTAGGGTGTAGAGTGTAGTGTGTAGTGTGTAGAGTGTAGGGTGTAGGGTGTAGAGTGTAGGGTGTAGAGTGTAGGGTGTAGAGTGTAGCGTGTAGGGTGTAGAGTGTAGAGTGTAGGGTGTAGTGTGTAGGGTGTAGAGTGTAGCGTGTAGAGTGTAGCGTGTAGGGTGTAGGGTGTAGAGTGTAGGGTGTAGGGTGTAGAGTGTAGGGTGTAGAGTGTAGAGTGTAGGGTGTAGAGTGTAGGGTGTAGGGTGTAGAGTGTAGTGTGTAGAGTGTAGGGTGCAGGGTGTAGGGTGTAGAGTGTAGTGTGTAGGGTGTAGTGTGTAGAGTGTAAGGTGTAGGGTGTAGGGTGTAGAGTGTAGGGTGTAGAGTGTAGGGTGTAGAGTGTAGAGTGTAGGGTGTAGGGTGTAGGATGTAGAGTGTAGGGTGTAGGGTGTAGGGTGTAGGGTGTAGAGTGTTGAGTGTAGGGTGTAGAGTGTAGTGTGTAGTGTGTAGTGTGTAGAGTGTAAGGTGTAGGGTGTAGGGTGTAGAGTGTAGGGTGTAGAGTGTACGGTGTAGAGTGTAGTGTGTAGGGTGTAGGATGTAGAGTGTAGGGTGTAGAGTGTAGGGTGTAGGGTGTAGAGTGTAGGGTGTAGGGTGTAGAGTGTAGTGTGTAGTGTGTAGGGTTTAGGGTGTAGAGTGTAGGGTGTAGAGTGTAGAGTGTAGGGTGTAGGGTGTAGGGTGCAGGGTGTAGGGTGTAGAGTGTAGTGTGTAGGGTGTAGGGTGTAGAGTTTTGAGTGTAGGGTGTAGAGTGTAGTGTGTAGTGTGTAGAGTGTAAGGTGTAGGGTGTAGGGTGTAGAGTGTAGGGTGTAGAGTGTAGGGTGTAGAGTGTAGTGTGTAGAGTGTAGGGTGTAGGGTGTAGGATGTAGAGTGTAGGGTGTAGGGTGTAGAGTGTAGGGTGTAGGGTGTTGATTGTAGGGTGTAGGGTGTAGGGTGTAGAGTGTAGGGTGTAGAGTGTAGAGTGTAGTGTGTAGGGTGTAGGGTGTAGGATGTAGAGTGTAGGGTGTAGAGTGTAGGGTGTAGGGTGTAGAGTGTAGTGTGTAGGGTGTAGGGTGTAGGGTGTAGAGTGTAGGGTGTGGGGTGTAGAGTGTAGTGTGTAGAGTGTAGGGTGTAGGGTGTAGAGTGTAGAGTGTAGGGTGTAGGGTGTAGAGTGTAGCGTGTAGCGTGTAGGGTGTAGCGTGTAGGGTGTAGCGTGTAGGGTGCACAGAGTAGAGTGTAGAGTGTAGCGTGTAGGGTGTAGGGTGTAGCGTGTAGGGTGTAGAGTGTAGCGTGTAGGGTGTAGAGTGTAGCATGTAGGGTGTAGCGTGTAGAGTGTAGCGTGTAGGGTGTAGAGTGTAGAGTGTAGGGTGTAGGGTGTAGGGTGTAGAGTGTGGCGTGTAGGGTGTAGGGTGTAGAGTGTAGGGTGTAGGGTGTAGAGTGCAGCGTGTATGGTGTAGAGTGTAGCGTGTAGGGTGTAGAGTGTAGCGTGTAGGGTGTAGCGTGAAGAGTGTAGGGTGTAGGGTGTAGAGTGCAGCGTGTATGGTGTAGAGTGTAGCGCGTAGCGTGTAGCGTGTAGGGTGTAGAATGTAGGGTGTAGCGTGTAGGGTGTAGAGTGTAGAGTGTAGGGTGTAGGGTGTAGGGTGTAGAGTGTGGCGTGTAGGGTGTAGGGTGTAGAGTGTAGGGTGTAGGGTGTAGAGTGCAGCGTGTATGGTGTAGAGTGTAGCGTGTAGGGTGTAGAGTGTACCGTGTAGCGTGTAGCGTGAAGAGTGTAGGGTGTAGGGTGTAGAGTGCAGCGTGTATGGTGTAGAGTGTAGCGCGTAGCGTGTAGGGTGTAGAATGTAGGGTGTAGCGTGTAGGGTGTAGAGTGTAGAGTGTAGAGTGTAGGGTGTAGAGTGTAGCATGTGGCGTGTAGGGTGTAGAGTGTAGGGTGTAGCGTGTAGCGTGTAGGGTGTAGAGTGTAGGGTGTAGGGTGTAGAGTGTAGGGTGTAGCGTGTAGCGTGTAGCGTGTAGCGTGTAGGGCGTAGCTTGTTGGGTGTAGCGTGTAGCGTGTAGCATGTAGGGTGTAAAGTTTAGCGTGTAGAGTGTAGCGTGTAGGGTGTAGAGTGTAGCGTGTAGAATGTAGAGTGTAGCGCGTTGCGTGTAGAGTGTAGCGTGTAGAGTGTAGGGTGTAGGCTGTAGGCTGTAGAGTGTAGGGTGTATCGTGTAGGGTGTAGCGTGTAGCCTGTAGCATGTAGCGTGTAGGGTGTAAAGTGTAGGGTGTAGCGTGTAGGGTGTAGAGTGTAGCGTGTAGGGTGTAGTGTGTAGCGTGTAGGGTGTAGAGTGTAGAGTGTAGCGTGTAGAGTGTAGCGTGTAGAGTGTAGGGTGTAGGCTGTAGGCTGTAGAGTGTAGGGTGTAGGGTGTAGGGTGTAGCGTGTAGAGTGTAGCGTGTAGCGTGTAGGGTGTAGCGTGTAGGGTGTAGCGTGTAGGGTGTAGAGTGTAGAGTGTAGCGTGTAGCATGTAGGTTGTAGCGCGTAGCGTGTAGGGTGTAGAGTGTAGAGTGTAGGGTGTAGAGTGTAGAGTGTAGCGTGTAGCGTGTAGAGTGCAGAGTGTAGCGTGTAGAGTGTAGGGTGTAGGGTGTATATTGTAGCTTGTTGCGTGTAGGGTGTAAAGTTTAGTGTGTAGCGTGTAGAGTGTAGCGTGTAGCGTGTAGGGTGTAGAGTGTAGCCTGTAGGGTGTAGGGTGTAGGGTGTAGCGTGTAGGGTGTAGAGTGTAGAGTGTAGAGTGTAGGGTGTAGGGTGTAGAGTGTAGGGTGTAGGGTGTAGAGTGTGGCGTGTAGGGTGTAGGGTGTAGAGTGTAGGGTGTAGGGTGTAGGGTGTAGAGTGTAGAGTGTAGGGTGTAGGGTGTAGAGTGTAGCGTGTAGCGTGTAGCGTGAAGAGTGTAGGGTGTAGGGTGTAGAGTGCAGCGTGTATGGTGTAGAGTGTAGCGCGTAGCGTGTAGCGTGTAGCGTGTAGGGTGTAGAATGTAGGGTGTAGCGTGTAGGGTGTAGAGTGTAGAGTGTAGAGTGTAGGGTGTAGAGTGTAGCATGTGGCGTGTAGGGTGTAGAGTGTAGGGTGTAGCGTGTAGCGTGTAGAGTGTAGCGTGTAGGGTGTAGAGTGTAGCGTGTAGAATGTAGAGTGTAGCGCGTAGCGTGTAGAGTGTACAGTGTAGCGTGTAGAGTGTAGGGTGTAGGCTGTAGGCTGTAGAGTGTAGGGTGTATCGTGTAGGGTGTAGCGTGTAGCCTGTAGCATGTAGCGTGTAGGGTGTAAAGTGTAGGGTGTAGCGTGTAGGGTGTAGAGTGTAGCGTGTAGGGTGTAGTGTGTAGCGTGTAGGGTGTAGAGTGTAGAGTGTAGCGTGTAGGGTGTAGAGTGTAGGGTGTAGAGTGTAGCGTGTAGCGTGTAGGGTGTAGGGTGCAGCGTGTAGCGTGTAGGGTGTAGAGTGTAGGGTGTAGCGTGTTAAGTGTAGATTGTAGCGTGCAGGGTGTAGAGTGTAGAGTGTAGCGTGTAGGGTGTAGAGTGTAGAGTGTAGGGTGTAGGGTGTAGGGTGTAGGGTGTAGAGTGTAGCGTGTAGAGTGTAGAGTGTAGGGTGTAGATTGTAGCGTGCAGGGTGTAGAGTGTAGAGTGTAGCGTGTAGGGTGTAGAGTGTAGGGTGTAGGGTGTAGAGTGTAGAGTGTAGAGTGTAGGGTGTAGGGTGTAGAGTGTAGTGTGTAGTGTGTAGAGTGTAGGGTGTAGAGTGTAGGGTGTAGGATGTAGAGTGTAGAGTGTAGAGTGTAGGGTGTAGGGTGTAGAGTGTAGCGTGTAGCGTGTAGCGTGAAGAGTGTAGGGTGTAGGGTGTAGAGTGCAGCGTGTATGGTGTAGAGTGTAGCGCGTAGCGTGTAGCGTGTAGCGTGTAGGGTGTAGAATGTAGGGTGTAGCGTGTAGGGTGTAGAGTGTAGAGTGTAGAGTGTAGGGTGTAGAGTGTAGCATGTGGCGTGTAGGGTGTAGAGTGTAGGGTGTAGCGTGTAGCGTGTAGGGTGTAGAGTGTAGGGTGTAGGGTGTAGAGTGTAGGGTGTAGCGTGTAGCGTGTAGCGTGTAGCGTGTAGGGCGTAGCTTGTTGGGTGTAGCGTGTAGCGTGTAGCATGTAGGGTGTAAAGTTTAGCGTGTAGAGTGTAGCGTGTAGGGTGTAGAGTGTAGCGTGTAGAATGTAGAGTGTAGCGCGTAGCGTGTAGAGTGTAGCGTGTAGAGTGTAGGGTGTAGGCTGTAGGCTGTAGAGTGTAGGGTGTATCGTGTAGGGTGTAGCGTGTAGCCTGTAGCATGTAGCGTGTAGGGTGTAAAGTGTAGGGTGTAGCGTGTAGGGTGTAGAGTGTAGCGTGTAGGGTGTAGTGTGTAGCGTGTAGGGTGTAGAGTGTAGAGTGTAGCGTGTAGAGTGTAGCGTGTAGAGTGTAGGGTGTAGGCTGTAGGCTGTAGAGTGTAGGGTGTAGGGTGTAGGGTGTAGCGTGTAGAGTGTAGCGTGTAGCGTGTAGGGTGTAGCGTGTAGGGTGTAGAGTGTAGAGTGTAGCGTGTAGCATGTAGGTTGTAGCGCGTAGCGTGTAGGGTGTAGAGTGTAGAGTGTAGGGTGTAGAGTGTAGAGTGTAGCGTGTAGCGTGTAGAGTGCAGAGTGTAGCGTGTAGAGTGTAGGGTGTAGGGTGTATATGGTAGCTTGTTGCGTGTAGGGTGTAAAGTTTAGTGTGTAGCGTGTAGAGTGTAGCGTGTAGCGTGTAGGGTGTAGAGTGTAGCGTGTAGGGTGTAGAGTGTAGCGTGTAGGGTGTAGACTGTAGAGTGTAGAGTGTAGAGTGTGGCGTGTAGAGTGTAGGGTGTAGAGTGTAGCGTGTAGGGTGTAGAGTGTAGCGTGTAGGGTGTAGGTTGTAGGGTGTAGCGTGTAGGGTGTAGACTGTAGAGTGTAGAGTGTAGAGTGTAGAGTGTAGAGTGTAGGGTGTAGGGTGTAGAGTGTGGCGTGTAGGGTGTAGGGTGTAGAGTGTAGGGTGTAGGGTGTAGAGTGCAGCGTGTATGGTGTAGAGTGTAGCGTGTAGGGTGTAGAGTGTAGCGTGTAGGGTGTAGAGTGTAGAGTGTAGAGTGTAGGGTGTAGGGTGTAGAGTGTAGCGTGTAGCGTGTAGCGTGAAGAGTGTAGGGTGTAGGGTGTAGAGTGCAGCGTGTATGGTGTAGAGTGTAGCGCGTAGCGTGTAGCGTGTAGCGTGTAGGGTGTAGAATGTAGGGTGTAGCGTGTAGGGTGTAGAGTGTAGAGTGTAGAGTGTAGGGTGTAGAGTGTAGCATGTGGCGTGTAGGGTGTAGAGTGTAGGGTGTAGCGTGTAGCGTGTAGGGTGTAGAGTGTAGCGTGTAGGGTGTAGAGTGTAGCGTGTAGAATGTAGAGTGTAGCGCGTAGCGTGTAGAGTGTAGAGTGTAGCGAGTAGAGTATAGGGTGTAGGCTGTAGGCTGTAGAGTGTAGGGTGTATCGTGTAGGGTGTAGCGTGTAGCCTGTAGCATGTAGCGTGTAGGGTGTAAAGTGTAGGGTGTAGCGTGTAGGGTGTAGAGTGTAGCGTGTAGGGTGTAGTGTGTAGCGTGTAGGGTGTAGAGTGTAGAGTGTAGCGTGTAGGGTGTAGAGTGTAGCGTGTAGGGTGTAGAGTGTAGCGTGTAGCGTGTAGGGTGTAGGGTGCAGCGTGTAGCGTGTAGGGTGTAGAGTGTAGGGTGTAGCGTGTTAAGTGTAGATTGTAGCGTGCAGGGTGTAGAGTGTAGAGTGTAGCGTGTAGGGTGTAGAGTGTAGAGTGTAGGGTGTAGGGTGTAGGGTGTAGGGTGTAGAGTGTAGCGTGTAGAGTGTAGAGTGTAGGGTGTAGATTGTAGCGTGCAGGGTGTAGAGTGTAGAGTGTAGCGTGTAGGGTGTAGAGTGTAGGGTGTAGGGTGTAGAGTGTAGAGCAGAGGTCCCCAACCTTTTTTGCACCAGGGACCGGCTTTAAGCAAGACCAGTTTTCCATGGCCCGGTGGGGGTGGGGCAGGGGCGGGGCTTTGGTCATATGGGGGTGGGGTTATGGAGGGATGGAGCTTAGTGCATACTTATCATATAATTATGACATTTATAATGAGAATGTGATTCAACTTACCATAGGTTCAGAATGAGTGGGAGCACCATGCTTGTTTCCCTGGTGCTCTGCACCATTATTGCCCCATAGCTGTGCCATACAGTGCTCTGCACCATTATTGCCCCATAGCTGTGCCATACAGTGCTCTGTACCATTATTGCCCCATAGCTGTGCCATATAGTGCTCTGCACCGTTCATTATTGCCCCATAGCTGTGCCATATAGTGCTCTGCACCATTATTGCCCCATAGCTGTGCCATATAGTGCTCTGCACCATTATTGCCCCATAGCTGTGCCATATAGTGCTCTGCACCATTATTGCCCCATAGCTGTGCCATACAGTGCTCTGCACTGTTTATTATTGCCCCATAGCTGTGCCATACAGTGCTCTGCACCGTTTATTATTGCCCCATAGCTGTGCCATACAGTGCTCTGCACTGTTCATAATTGCCCCATAGCTGTGCCATATAGTGCTCTGCACCATTATTGCCCCATAGCTGTACCATATAGTGCTCTGCACCATTATTGCCCCATAGCTGTGCCATATAGTGCTCTGCACCGTTCATTATTGCCCCATAGCTGTGCCATATAGTGCTCTGCACCATTATTGCCCCATAGCTGTGCCATACAGTGCTCTGCACCATTATTGCCCCATAGCTGTGCCATATAGTGCTCTGCACCATTATTGCCCCATAGCTGTGCCATATAGTGCTCTGCACCATTATTGCCCCATAGCTGTGCCATATAGTGCTCTGCACCATTATTGCCCCATAGCTGTGCCATACAGTGCTCTGCACCATTATTGCCCCATAGCTGTGCCATACAGTGCTCTGCACCATTATTGCCCCATAGCTGTGCCATATAGTGCTCTGCACCATTATTGCCCCATAGCTGTGCCATACAGTGCTCTGCACTGTTTATTATTGCCCCATAGCTGTGCCATACAGTGCTCTGCACCGTTTATTATTGCCCCATAGCTGTGCCATATAGTGCTCTGCACCGTTCATTATTGCCCCATAGCTGTGCCATATAGTGCTCTGCACCATTATTGCCCCATAGCTGTACCATACAGTGCTCTGCACCATTATTGCCCCATAGCTGTGCCATACAGTGCTCTGCACCATTATTGCCCCATAGCTGTGCCATACAGTGCTCTGCACTGTTCATAATTGCCCCATAGCTGTGCCATATAGTGCTCTGCACCATTATTGCCCCATAGCTGTACCATATAGTGCTCTGCACCATTATTGCCCCATAGCTGTGCCATACAGTGCTCTGCACCATTATTGCCCCATAGCTGTGCCATATAGTGCTCTGCACCATTATTGCCCCATAGCTGTGCCATATAGTGCTCTGCACCATTATTGCCCCATAGCTGTGCCATATAGTGCTCTGCACCATTATTGCCCCATAGCTGTGCCATACAGTGCTCTGCACCATTATTGCCCCATAGCTGTGCCATATAGTGTTCTGCACCGTTCATTATTGCCCCATAGCTGTGCCATATAGTGCTCTGCACCATTATTGCCCCATAGCTGTGCCATATAGTGCTCTGCACCATTATTGCCCCATAGCTGTGCCATACAGTGCTCTGCACCATTACTGCCCCATAGCTCTGCCATATAGTGCTCTGCACCGTCCATTATTGCCCCATAGCTGTGCTGCTGCTGCTGCAATAAAAATAATAAAACACATACTCACCTGTCTTGCTTGCAGCTCCTCGGCGCCATCTTTCCGGCGTCTCTCTGCACTGACTGATCAGGCAGAGGGCGGCGCGCACACTATATGCGTCATCGCGCCCTCTGCCTGCACAGTCAGTGAGGAGAGAGAGACGCCGGAAAGATGGAGACAGCGCCCGGCGTGTGGGAACGAGGAGAGGTGAATATGACATACTTACCTGCTCCCGGCGTCCCGCTCCTTCCCCCTGCCTGTCTTCGGTGCCGCCGCAGCCTCTTTCTCTATCAGCGGTCACCGGCACCGCTTCATTAGAGAAATGAATAGGCGGCTCCGCCCCTATGGGAGGTGGAGCAGCCTATTCATTTCTCTAATGAGCGGTCCCACGTGACCGCTGAACAGGGGCGCCGCGGACCGGCTGAAAAACCCCAACGGCCCGGTCCCGGTCCGCGGACCGGCGGTTGGGGACCTCTGGTGTAGAGTGTAGAGTGTAGGGTGTAGGGTGTAGAGTGTAGTGTGTAGTGTGTAGAGTGTAGGGTGTAGAGTGTAGGGTGTAGGATGTAGAGTGTAGAGTGTAGAGTGTAGGGTGTAGGGTGTAGAGTGTAGTGTGTAGTGTGTAGAGTGTAGGGTGCAGGGTGTAGAGTGTAGGGTGTAGAGTGTAGGGTGTAGAGTGTAGTGTGTAGGGTGTAGGGTGTAGGGTGTAGAGTGTTGAGTGTAGGGTGTAGAGTGTAGTGTGTAGTGTGTAGAGTGTAAGGTGTAGGGTGTAGGGTGTAGAGTGTAGGGTGTAGGGTGTAGAGTGTAGGGTGTAGAGTGTAGAGTGTAGGGTGTAAAGTGTAGGGTGTAGGGTGTAGGGTGTAGGGTGTAGGGTGTAGAGTGTAGTGTGTAGTGTGTAGAGTGTAGGGTGTAGGGTGTAGGGTGTAGAGTGTAGGGTGTAGGGTGTAGGGTGTAGAGTGTAGGGTGTAGGGTGTAGAGTGTAGAGTGTAGGGTGTAGAGTGTAGTGTGTAGTGTGTAGAGTGTAGGGTGTAGGGTGTAGAGTGTAGGGTGTAGAGTGTAGGGTGTAGAGTGTAGCGTGTAGGGTGTAGAGTGTAGAGTGTAGGGTGTAGTGTGTAGGGTGTAGAGTGTAGCGTGTAGAGTGTAGCGTGTAGGGTGTAGGGTGTAGAGTGTAGGGTGTAGGGTGTAGAGTGTAGGGTGTAGAGTGTAGAGTGTAGGGTGTAGAGTGTAGGGTGTAGGGTGTAGAGTGTAGTGTGTAGAGTGTAGGGTGCAGGGTGTAGGGTGTAGAGTGTAGGGTGTAGAGTGTACGGTGTAGAGTGTAGTGTGTAGGGTGTAGGGTGTAGGATGTAGAGTGTAGGGTGTAGAGTGTAGGGTGTAGGGTGTAGAGTGTAGGGTGTAGGGTGTAGAGTGTAGTGTGTAGTGTGTAGGGTTTAGGGTGTAGAGTGTAGGGTGTAGAGTGTAGAGTGTAGGGTGTAGGGTGTAGGGTGCAGGGTGTAGGGTGTAGAGTGTAGTGTGTAGGGTGTAGGGTGTAGAGTGTTGAGTGTAGGGTGTAGAGTGTAGTGTGTAGTGTGTAGAGTGTAAGGTGTAGGGTGTAGGGTGTAGAGTGTAGGGTGTAGAGTGTAGGGTGTAGAGTGTAGTGTGTAGAGTGTAGGGTGTAGGGTGTAGGATGTAGAGTGTAGGGTGTAGGGTGTAGAGTGTAGGGTGTAGGGTGTTGATTGTAGGGTGTAGGGTGTAGGGTGTAGAGTGTAGGGTGTAGAGTGTAGAGTGTAGTGTGTAGGGTGTAGGGTGTAGGATGTAGAGTGTAGGGTGTAGAGTGTAGGGTGTAGGGTGTAGAGTGTAGTGTGTAGGGTGTAGGGTGTAGGGTGTAGAGTGTAGGGTGTGGGGTGTAGAGTGTAGTGTGTAGAGTGTAGGGTGTAGGGTGTAGAGTGTAGAGTGTAGGGTGTAGGGTGTAGAGTGTAGCGTGTAGCGTGTAGGGTGTAGCGTGTAGGGTGTAGCGTGTAGGGTGCACAGAGTAGAGTGTAGAGTGTAGCGTGTAGGGTGTAGGGTGTAGCGTGTAGGGTGTAGAGTGTAGCGTGTAGGGTGTAGAGTGTAGCATGTAGGGTGTAGCGTGTAGAGTGTAGCGTGTAGAGTGTAGCATGTAGAGTGTAGCGTGTAGAGTGTAGCGTGTAGAGTGTAGCGTGTAGAGTGTAGCGTGTAGGGTGTAGAGTGTAGGGTGTAGCGTGTAGGGTGTATGGTGTAGAATGTAGGGTGTATGGTGTAGGGTGTATCGTGTAGAGTGTAGCGTGTAGGGTGTAGATTGTAGAGTGTAGCGTGTAGGGTGTAGAGTGTAGAGTGTAGCGTGTAGGGTGTAGCGTGTAGAGTGTAGCGTGTAGGGTGTAGATTGTAGAGTGTAGCGTGTAGGGTGTAGAGTGTAGAGTGTAGCGTGTAGGGTGTAGCGTGTAGAGTGTAGCGTGTAGGGTGTAGATTGTAGAGTGTAGCGTGTAGGGTGTAGAGTGTAGAGTGTAGGGTGTAGCGTGTAGAGTGTAGCGTGTAGAGTGTAGAGTGTAGAGTGTAGCGTGTAGGGTGTAGGGTGTAGGGTGTAGGGTGTAGAGTGTAGAGTGTAGGGTGTAGGGTGTAGGGTGTAGAGTGTAGAGTGTACAGTGTAGCGTGTAGGGTGTAGGGTGTAGAGTGTTGGGTGTAGAGTGTAGGGTGTAGCGTGTAGGGTGTAGCGTGTAGGGTGTAGGGTGTAGCGTGTAGGGTGTAGCGTGTAGGGTGCAGAGAGTAGAGTGTAGCGTGTAGGGTGTAGCGTGTAGCGTTTAGGGTGTAGAGTGTAGGGTGTAGCGTGTAAGGTGTACAGTGTAGCGTTTAGCGTGTAGGGTGTAGGGTGTAGAGTGTAGAGTGTAGCGTGTAGATTGTAGAGTGCAGCGTGTAGCATGTAGGTTGTAGGGTGTAGAGTGTAGCGTGTAGGGTGTAGCGTGTAGGGTGTAGGGTGTAGAGTGTAGCGTGTAGGGTGTAGAGTGTAGCATGTAGGGTGTAGCGTGTAGCGTGTAGAGTGTAGCGTGTAGAGTGTAGCGTGTAGAGTGTAGCGTGTAGAGTGTAGCGTGTAGAGTGTAGCGTGTAGAGTGTAGCGTGTAGGGTGTAGAGTGTAGGGTGTAGCGTGTAGCGTGTAGGGTTTATGGTGTAGAATGTAGGGTGTATGGTGTAGGGTGTAGCGTGTAGAGTGTAGCGTGTAGGGTGTAGATTGTAGAGTGTAGCGTGTAGGGTGTAGATTGTAGAGTGTAGCGTGTAGGGTGTAGAGTGTAGAGTGTAGAGTGTAGGGTGTAGCGTGTAGGGTGTAGAGTGTAGAGTGTAGCGTGTAGGGTGTAGGGTGTAGGGTGTAGAGTGTAGAGTGTAGCGTGTAGGGTGTAGGGTGTAGGGTGTAGAGTGTAGAGTGTAGAGTGTAGGGTGTAGGGTGTAGAGTGTAGAGTGTAGAGTGTACAGTGTAGCGTGTAGGGTGTAGAGTGTAGGGTGTAGAGTGTAGGGTGTAGCGTGTAGGGTGTAGGGTGTAGCGTGTAGGGTGTAGGGTGTAGAGTGTAGCGTGTAGAGTGTAGAGTGTAGAGTGTAGCGTGTAGGGTGTAGGGTGTAGGGCGTAGAGTGTAGAGTGTAGAGTGTAGCGTGTAGGGTGTAGAGTGTAGGGTGTAGCGTGTAGGGTGTAGGGTGTAGCGTGTAGGGTGTAGGGTGTAGAGTGTAGCGTGTAGAGTGTATAGTGTAGAGTGTAGCGTGTAGGGTGTAGGGTGTAGGGTGTAGAGTGTAGAGTGTAGAGTGTAGAGTGTACAGTGTAGCGTGTAGGGTGTAGAGTGTAGAGTGTAGAGTGTAGCGTGTAGCGTGTAGCGTGTAGCGTGTAGGGTGTAGCGTGTAGGGTGTAGAGTGTAGGGTGCAGCGTGTAGGTTGTAGAGTGTAGCGTGTAGATTGTAGAGTGTAGCGTGTAGGGTGTAGGGTGTAGGGTGTAGCGTGTAGAGTGTAGCGTGTAGAGTGTAGCGTGTAGGGTGTAGGGTGTAGAGTGTAGCATGTAGCATGTAGGGTGTAGCGCGTAGCGTGTAGGGTGTAGAGTGTAGGGTGTAGGGTGTATAGTGTAGCGTGTAGCGTGTAGCGTGTAGAGTGTAGAGTGTAGAGTGTAGAGTGTAGCGTGTAGAGTGTAGGGTGTAGAGTGTATATTGTAGCTTGTTGCGTGTAGGGTGTAAAGTTTAGTGTGTAGCGTGTAGAGTGTAGCGTGTAGCGTGTAGGGTGTAGAGTGTAGCGTGTAGTGTGTAGAGTGTAGGGTGTAGGGTGTAGAGTGTAGGGTGTAGAGTGTAGGGTGTAGAGTGTAGCTTGATGCGTGTAGGGTGTAAAGTTTAGTGTGTAGCGTGTAGAGTGTAGCGTGTAGGGTGTAGAGTGTATCGTGTAGGGTGTAGGGTGTAAAGTGTAGCGTGTAGGGTGTAGGGTGTAGCGTGTAGCGTGTAGGGTGTAGAGTGTAGAGTGTAGGGTGTAGAGTGTGGCGTGTAGAGTGTACGGTGTAGGGTGTAGAGTGTAGCGTGTAGCGTGTAGGGTGTAGAGTGTAGGGTGTAGGGTGTAGGGTGTAGAGTGTAGCGTGTAGGGTGTAGGGTGTAGAGTGTAGCATGTAGGGTGTAGAGTGTAGCGTGTAGCGTGTAGCGTGAAGAGTGTAGGGTGTAGGGTGTAGAGTGCAGCGTGTATGGTGTAGAGTGTAGCGCGTAGCGTGTAGCGTGTAGGGTGTAGAATGTAGGGTGTAGCGTGTAGGGTGTAGAGTGTAGAGTGTAGGGTGTAGAGTGTAGCATGTGGCGTGTAGGGTGTAGAATGTAGGGTGTAGCGTGTAGCGTGTAGGGTGTAGAGTGTAGGGTGTAAGGTGTAGAGTGTAGGGTGTAGCATGTAGCGTGTAGGGTGTAGCGTGTAGGGTGTAGCTTGTTGGGTGTAGCGTGTAGCGTGTAGCATGTAGGGTGTAAAGTTTAGCGTGTAGAGTGTAGCGTGTAGGGTGTAGAGTGTAGCGTGTAGAATGTAGAGTGTAGCGCGTAGCGTGTAGAGTGTAGAGTGTAGCGTGTAGAGTGTAGGGTGTAGGCTGTAGGCTGTAGAGTGTAGGGTGTATCGTGTAGGGTGTAGCGTGTAGCCTGTAGCATGTAGCGTGTAGGGTGTAAAGTGTAGGGTGTAGCGTGTAGGGTGTAGAGTGTAGCGTGTAGGGTGTAGAGTGTAGCGTGTAGGGTGTAGAGTGTAGCGTGTAGGGTGTAGAGTGTAGCGTGTAGGGTGTAGAGTGTAGGGTGTAGCATGTTAAGTGTAGATTGTAGCGTGCAGGGTGTAGAGTGTAGCGTGTAGAGTGTAGGGTGTAGGCTGTAGGCTGTAGAGTGTAGGGTGTATCGTGTAGGGTGTAGCGTGTAGCCTGTAGCATGTAGCGTGTAGGGTGTAAAGTGTAGGGTGTAGCGTGTAGGGTGTAGAGTGTAGCGTGTAGGTTGTAGAGTGTAGCGTGTAGGGTGTAGAGTGTAGCGTGTAGGGTGTAGAGTGTAGCGTGTAGGGTGTAGAGTGTAGGGTGTAGCGTGTTAAGTGTAGATTGTAGCGTGCAGGGTGTAGAGTGTAGAGTGTAGCGTGTAGGGTGTAGAGTGTAGCGTGTGGCGTGTAGCGTGCAGGGTGTAGAGTGTAGGGTGTAGCGTGTAGGGTGTAGAGTGTAGCGTGTAGGTTGTAGCGTGTAGAGTGTAGCGTGCAGGGTGTAGAGTGTAGAGTGTAGGGTGTAGAGTGTAGGGTGTAGAGTGTAGGGTGTAGAGTGTAGAGTGTAGCGTGTAGGGTGTAGGGTGTAGGGTGTAGCGTTTATGGTGCAGAGTGTAGAGTGTAGCGTGTAGGGTGTAGCGTGTAGCGTTTAGGGTGTAGCGTGTAGGGTGTAGAGTGTAGGGTGTAGAGTGTAGGGTGTAGAGTGTAGTGTGTAGGGTGTAGAGTGTAGGGTGTAGGGTGTAGAGTGTAGAGTGTAGGGTGTAGAGTGTAGTGTGTAGAGTGTAGGGTGTAGGGTGTAGAGTGTAGGGTGTAGAGTGTAGGGTGTAGAGTGTAGTGTGTAGGGTGTAGGGTGTAGAGTGTAGGGTGTAGGGTGTAGAGTGTAGAGTGTAGGGTGTAGAGTGTAGTGTGTAGAGTGTAGGGTGTAGGGTGTAGAGTGTAGGGTGTAGGGTGTAGAGTGTAGTGTGTAGGGTGTAGGGTGTAGAGTGTAGGGTGTAGGGTGTAGAGTGTAGAGTGTAGGGTGTAGAGTGTAGGGTGTAGGGTGTAGAGTGTAGTGTGTAGAGTGTAGGGTGCAGGGTGTAGGGTGTAGAGTGTAGTGTGTAGGGTGTAGTGTGTAGAGTGTAAGGTGTAGGGTGTAGGGTGTAGAGTGTAGGGTGTAGAGTGTAGGGTGTAGAGTGTAGAGTGTAGGGTGTAGGGTGTAGGATGTAGAGTGTAGGGTGTAGGGTGTAGGGTGTAGGGTGTAGAGTGTTGAGTGTAGGGTGTAGAGTGTAGTGTGTAGTGTGTAGTGTGTAGAGTGTAAGGTGTAGGGTGTAGAGTGTAGAGTGTAGGGTGTAGAGTGTAGGGTGTAGAGTGTAGGGTGTAGAGTGTAGAGTGTAGCGTGTAGGGTGTAGGGTGTAGGGTGTAGCGTTTATGGTGCAGAGTGTAGAGTGTAGCGTGTAGGGTGTAGCGTGTAGCGTTTAGGGTGTAGCGTGTAGGGTGTAGAGTGTAGGGTGTAGTGTGTAGTGTGTAGAGTGTAGGGTGTAGGGTGTAGGGTGTAGAGTGTAGGGTGTAGGGTGTAGGGTGTAGAGTGTAGGGTGTAGGGTGTAGAGTGTAGAGTGTAGGGTGTAGAGTGTAGTGTGTAGTGTGTAGAGTGTAGGGTGTAGGGTGTAGAGTGTAGGGTGTAGAGTGTAGGGTGTAGAGTGTAGCGTGTAGGGTGTAGAGTGTAGAGTGTAGGGTGTAGTGTGTAGGGTGTAGAGTGTAGCGTGTAGAGTGTAGCGTGTAGGGTGTAGGGTGTAGAGTGTAGGGTGTAGGGTGTAGAGTGTAGGGTGTAGAGTGTAGAGTGTAGGGTGTAGAGTGTAGGGTGTAGGGTGTAGAGTGTAGTGTGTAGAGTGTAGGGTGCAGGGTGTAGGGTGTAGAGTGTAGTGTGTAGGGTGTAGTGTGTAGAGTGTAAGGTGTAGGGTGTAGGGTGTAGAGTGTAGGGTGTAGAGTGTAGGGTGTAGAGTGTAGAGTGTAGGGTGTAGGGTGTAGGATGTAGAGTGTAGGGTGTAGGGTGTAGGGTGTAGGGTGTAGAGTGTTGAATGTAGGGTGTAGAGTGTAGTGTGTAGTGTGTAGTGTGTAGAGTGTAAGGTGTAGGGTGTAGGGTGTAGAGTGTAGGGTGTAGAGTGTACGGTGTAGAGTGTAGTGTGTAGGGTGTAGGGTGTAGGATGTAGAGTGTAGGGTGTAGAGTGTAGGGTGTAGGGTGTAGAGTGTAGGGTGTAGGGTGTAGAGTGTAGTGTGTAGTGTGTAGGGTTTAGGGTGTAGAGTGTAGGGTGTAGAGTGTAGAGTGTAGGGTGTAGGGTGTAGGGTGCAGGGTGTAGGGTGTAGAGTGTAGTGTGTAGGGTGTAGGGTGTAGAGTGTTGAGTGTAGGGTGTAGAGTGTAGTGTGTAGTGTGTAGAGTGTAAGGTGTAGGGTGTAGGGTGTAGAGTGTAGGGTGTAGAGTGTAGGGTGTAGAGTGTAGTGTGTAGAGTGTAGGGTGTAGGGTGTAGGATGTAGAGTGTAGGGTGTAGGGTGTAGAGTGTAGGGTGTAGGGTGTTGATTGTAGGGTGTAGGGTGTAGGGTGTAGAGTGTAGGGTGTAGAGTGTAGAGTGTAGTGTGTAGGGTGTAGGGTGTAGAGTGTAGGGTGTAGAGTGTAGGGTGTAGGGTGTAGAGTGTAGTGTGTAGGGTGTAGGGTGTAGGGTGTAGAGTGTAGGGTGTGGGGTGTAGAGTGTAGTGTGTAGAGTGTAGGGTGTAGGGTGTAGAGTGTAGAGTGTAGGGTGTAGGGTGTAGAGTGTAGCGTGTAGCGTGTAGGGTGTAGCGTGTAGGGTGTAGCGTGTAGGGTGCACAGAGTAGAGTGTAGAGTGTAGCGTGTAGGGTGTAGGGTGTAGCGTGTAGGGTGTAGAGTGTAGCGTGTAGGGTGTAGAGTGTAGCATGTAGGGTGTAGCGTGTAGAGTGTAGCGTGTAGAGTGTAGCATGTAGAGTGTAGCGTGTAGAGTGTAGCGTGTAGAGTGTAGCGTGTAGAGTGTAGCGTGTAGGTTGTAGAGTGTAGGGTGTAGCGTGTAGGGTGTATGGTGTAGAATGTAGGGTGTATGGTGTAGGGTGTAGCGTGTAGAGTGTAGCGTGTAGGGTGTAGATTGTAGAGTGTAGCGTGTAGGGTGTAGAGTGTAGAGTGTAGCGTGTAGGGTGTAGCGTGTAGAGTGTAGCGTGTAGGGTGTAGATTGTAGAGTGTAGCGTGTAGGGTGTAGAGTGTAGAGTGTAGCGTGTAGGGTGTAGCGTGTAGAGTGTAGCGTGTAGGGTGTAGATTGTAGAGTGTAGCGTGTAGGGTGTAGAGTGTAGAGTGTAGGGTGTAGCGTGTAGAGTGTAGCGTGTAGAGTGTAGAGTGTAGAGTGTAGCGTGTAGGGTGTAGGGTGTAGGGTGTAGGGTGTAGGGTGTAGAGTGTAGAGTGTAGGGTGTAGGGTGTAGGGTGTAGAGTGTAGAGTGTACAGTGTAGCGTGTAGGGTGTAGGGTGTAGAGTGTTGGGTGTAGAGTGTAGGGTGTAGCGTGTAGGGTGTAGCGTGTAGGGTGTAGGGTGTAGCGTGTAGGGTGTAGCGTGTAGGGTGCAGAGAGTAGAGTGTAGCGTGTAGGGTGTAGCGTGTAGCGTTTAGGGTGTAGAGTGTAGGGTGTAGCGTGTAAGGTGTACAGTGTAGCGTTTAGCGTGTAGGGTGTAGGGTGTAGAGTGTAGAGTGTAGCGTGTAGATTGTAGAGTGCAGCGTGTAGCATGTAGGTTGTAGGGTGTAGAGTGTAGCGTGTAGCGTGTAGGGTGTAGCGTGTAGGGTGTAGGGTGTAGAGTGTAGCGTGTAGGGTGTAGAGTGTAGCATGTAGGGTGTAGCGTGTAGCGTGTAGAGTGTAGCGTGTAGAGTGTAGCGTGTAGAGTGTAGCGTGTAGAGTGTAGCGTGTAGAGTGTAGCGTGTAGAGTGTAGCGTGTAGAGTGTAGCGTGTAGGGTGTAGAGTGTAGGGTGTAGCGTGTAGCGTGTAGGGTTTATGGTGTAGAATGTAGGGTGTATCGTGTAGGGTGTAGCGTGTAGAGTGTAGCGTGTAGGGTGTAGATTGTAGAGTGTAGCGTGTAGGGTGTAGATTGTAGAGTGTAGCGTGTAGGGTGTAGAGTGTAGAGTGTAGAGTGTAGGGTGTAGCGTGTAGGGTGTAGAGTGTAGAGTGTAGCGTGTAGGGTGTAGGGTGTAGGGTGTAGAGTGTAGAGTGTAGCGTGTAGGGTGTAGGGTGTAGGGTGTAGAGTGTAGAGTGTAGAGTGTAGGGTGTAGGGTGTAGAGTGTAGAGTGTAGAGTGTACAGTGTAGCGTGTAGGGTGTAGAGTGTAGGGTGTAGAGTGTAGGGTGTAGCGTGTAGGGTGTAGGGTGTAGCGTGTAGGGTGTAGGGTGTAGAGTGTAGCGTGTAGAGTGTAGAGTGTAGAGTGTAGCGTGTAGGGTGTAGGGTGTAGGGCGTAGAGTGTAGAGTGTAGAGTGTAGCGTGTAGGGTGTAGAGTGTAGGGTGTAGCGTGTAGGGTGTAGGGTGTAGCGTGTAGGGTGTAGAGTGTAGCGTGTAGAGTGTATAGTGTAGAGTGTAGCGTGTAGGGTGTAGGGTGTAGGGTGTAGGGTGTAGAGTGTAGAGTGTAGAGTGTAGAGTGTACAGTGTAGCGTGTAGGGTGTAGAGTGTAGAGTGTAGAGTGTAGCGTGTAGCGTGTAGCGTGTAGCGTGTAGGGTGTAGCGTGTAGGGTGTAGAGTGTAGGGTGCAGCGTGTAGGTTGTAGAGTGTAGCGTGTAGATTGTAGAGTGTAGCGTGTAGGGTGTAGGGTGTAGGGTGTAGCGTGTAGAGTGTAGCGTGTAGAGTGTAGCGTGTAGGGTGTAGGGTGTAGAGTGTAGCATGTAGCATGTAGGGTGTAGCGCGTAGAGTGTAGGGTGTAGAGTGTAGGGTGTAGGGTGTATAGTGTAGCGTGTAGCGTGTAGCGTGTAGAGTGTAGAGTGTAGAGTGTAGCGTGTAGAGTGTAGGGTGTAGAGTGTATATTGTAGCTTGTTGCGTGTAGGGTGTAAAGTTTAGTGTGTAGCGTGTAGAGTGTAGCGTGTAGCGTGTAGGGTGTAGAGTGTAGCGTGTAGTGTGTAGAGTGTAGGGTGTAGGGTGTAGAGTGTAGGGTGTAGAGTGTAGGGTGTAGAGTGTAGCTTGATGCGTGTAGGGTGTAAAGTTTAGTGTGTAGCGTGTAGAGTGTAGCGTGTAGGGTGTAGAGTGTATCGTGTAGGGTGTAGGGTGTAAAGTGTAGCGTGTAGGGTGTAGGGTGTAGCGTGTAGCGTGTAGGGTGTAGAGTGTAGAGTGTAGGGTGTAGAGTGTGGCGTGTAGAGTGTACGGTGTAGGGTGTAGAGTGTAGCGTGTAGCGTGTAGGGTGTAGAGTGTAGGGTGTAGGGTGTAGGGTGTAGAGTGTAGCGTGTAGGGTGTAGGGTGTAGAGTGTAGCATGTAGGGTGTAGAGTGTAGCGTGTAGCGTGTAGCGTGAAGAGTGTAGGGTGTAGGGTGTAGAGTGCAGCGTGTATGGTGTAGAGTGTAGCGCGTAGCGTGTAGCGTGTAGGGTGTAGAATGTAGGGTGTAGCGTGTAGGGTGTAGAGTGTAGAGTGTAGGGTGTAGAGTGTAGCATGTGGCGTGTAGGGTGTAGAATGTAGGGTGTAGCGTGTAGCGTGTAGGGTGTAGAGTGTAGGGTGTAAGGTGTAGAGTGTAGGGTGTAGCATGTAGCGTGTAGGGTGTAGCGTGTAGGGTGTAGCTTGTTGGGTGTAGCGTGTAGCGTGTAGCATGTAGGGTGTAAAGTTTAGCGTGTAGAGTGTAGCGTGTAGGGTGTAGAGTGTAGCGTGTAGAATGTAGAGTGTAGCGCGTAGCGTGTAGAGTGTAGAGTGTAGCGTGTAGAGTGTAGGGTGTAGGCTGTAGGCTGTAGAGTGTAGGGTGTATCGTGTAGGGTGTAGCGTGTAGCCTGTAGCATGTAGCGTGTAGGGTGTAAAGTGTAGGGTGTAGCGTGTAGGGTGTAGAGTGTAGCGTGTAGGGTGTAGAGTGTAGCGTGTAGGGTGTAGAGTGTAGCGTGTAGGGTGTAGAGTGTAGCGTGTAGGGTGTAGAGTGTAGGGTGTAGCGTGTTAAGTGTAGATTGTAGCGTGCAGGGTGTAGAGTGTAGCGTGTAGAGTGTAGGGTGTAGGCTGTAGGCTGTAGAGTGTAGGGTGTATCGTGTAGGGTGTAGCGTGTAGCCTGTAGCATGTAGCGTGTAGGGTGTAAAGTGTAGGGTGTAGCGTGTAGGGTGTAGAGTGTAGCGTGTAGGTTGTAGAGTGTAGCGTGTAGGGTGTAGAGTGTAGCGTGTAGGGTGTAGAGTGTAGCGTGTAGGGTGTAGAGTGTAGGGTGTAGCGTGTTAAGTGTAG
>NW_027508041.1:7500-12500 GCF_051348905.1 Ranitomeya variabilis
AAACAGCTCGCCGGAAAATTTCAAAGTCCCAAGGACTCTTTCTTGAAAATCAATCCGGGGGCCATGGAAGTGTCCTCGGTACAACCTCAGAGCTTTCCCCCGCCTGGAAGTCTGACAGCGGTCTGACGTTTTTCAAAGTTTTGAGCTCTCTGTTTGTTCTCAAAGTCACAAAATCGCTTTTTTTCAGTTTTCCACCCAGCAGACCCAAACTTCACCCCCACTTAGGTCACTGTCTAGGGGCGCCTTACGACATATTGACGCCCCTTTAGGGTGGAAGTAGGGGAAATGGGTGATTTTTACACAAAATCGGAAATTTCTCAAAATTTTTCTAAGTGTCAAGGACTCTTCCAGAAAATCTCCCCCAGGCTCCTGGAAGCGTCCCCGGTACACCTCTGGCGGCTGCCCCCGCCTGGAAGTCCGACACACGCCTGAAATTTTCAAAGTATGAAAATACGCATTTTCATCCAAAAATTCAACTTTCCCCCCGTGCACCGCAAACTTCACCCCCACTTAGGTCACTGCCTTGGGGTGCCTTACAACATATTGACGCCCCCCTGGGGTGGAAGTAGGGGAAATGTGACATTTTTCACAAAATCGAGATTTTCTCAAAATTTTTCTAAGTGTCAAGGACTCTTCCAGAAAATCTCCCCCAGGCTCCTGGAAGCGTCCCCGGTACACCTCTGGCGGCTGCCCCCGCCTGGAAGTCCGACACACGCCTGAAATTTTCAAAGTATGAAAATACGCATTTTCATCCAAAAATTCAACTTTCCCCCCGTGCACCGCAAACTTCACCCCCACTTAGGTCACTGCCTTGGGGTGCCTTACAACATATTGACGCCCCCCTGGGGTGGAAGTAGGGGAAATGTGACATTTTTCACAAAATCGAGATTTTCTCAAAATTTTTCTAAGTGTCAAGGACTCTTCCAGAAAATCTCCCCCAGGCTCCTGGAAGCGTCCCCGGTACACCTCTGGCGGCTGCCCCCGCCTGGAAGTCCGACACACGCCTGAAATTTTCAAAGTATGAAAATACGCATTTTCATCCAAAAATTCAACTTTCCCCCCGTGCACCGCAAACTTCACCCCCACTTAGGTCACTGCCTTGGGGTGCCTTACAACATATTGACGCCCCCCTGGGGTGGAAGTAGGGGAAATGTGACATTTTTCACAAAATCGAGATTTTCTCAAAATTTTTCTAAGTGTCAAGGACTCTTCCAGAAAATCTCCCCCAGGCTCCTGGAAGCGTCCCCGGTACACCTCTGGCGGCTGCCCCCGCCTGGAAGTCCGACACACGCCTGAAATTTTCAAAGTATGAAAATACGCATTTTCATCCAAAAATTCAACTTTCCCCCCGTGCACCGCAAACTTCACCCCCACTTAGGTCACTGCCTTGGGGTGCCTTACAACATATTGACGCCCCCCTGGGGTGGAAGTAGGGGAAATGTGACATTTTTCACAAAATCGAGATTTTCTCAAAATTTTTCTAAGTGTCAAGGACTCTTCCAGAAAATCTCCCCCAGGCTCCTGGAAGCGTCCCCGGTACACCTCTGGCGGCTGCCCCCGCCTGGAAGTCCGACACACGCCTGAAATTTTCAAAGTATGAAAATACGCATTTTCATCCAAAAATTCAACTTTCCCCCCGTGCACCGCAAACTTCACCCCCACTTAGGTCACTGCCTTGGGGTGCCTTACAACATATTGACGCCCCCCTGGGGTGGAAGTAGGGGAAATGTGACATTTTTCACAAAATCGAGATTTTCTCAAAATTTTTCTAAGTGTCAAGGACTCTTCCAGAAAATCTCCCCCAGGCTCCTGGAAGCGTCCCCGGTACACCTCTGGCGGCTGCCCCCGCCTGGAAGTCCGACACACGCCTGAAATTTTCAAAGTATGAAAATACGCATTTTCATCCAAAAATTCAACTTTCCCCCCGTGCACCGCAAACTTCACCCCCACTTAGGTCACTGCCTTGGGGTGCCTTACAACATATTGACGCCCCCCTGGGGTGGAAGTAGGGGAAATGTGACATTTTTCACAAAATCGAGATTTTCTCAAAATTTTTCTAAGTGTCAAGGACTCTTCCAGAAAATCTCCCCCAGGCTCCTGGAAGCGTCCCCGGTACACCTCTGGCGGCTGCCCCCGCCTGGAAGTCCGACACACGCCTGAAATTTTCAAAGTATGAAAATACGCATTTTCATCCAAAAATTCAACTTTCCCCCCGTGCACCGCAAACTTCACCCCCACTTAGGTCACTGCCTTGGGGTGCCTTACAACATATTGACGCCCCCCTGGGGTGGAAGTAGGGGAAATGTGACATTTTTCACAAAATCGAGATTTTCTCAAAATTTTTCTAAGTGTCAAGGACTCTTCCAGAAAATCTCCCCCAGGCTCCTGGAAGCGTCCCCGGTACACCTCTGGCGGCTGCCCCCGCCTGGAAGTCCGACACACGCCTGAAATTTTCAAAGTATGAAAATACGCATTTTCATCCAAAAATTCAACTTTCCCCCCGTGCACCGCAAACTTCACCCCCACTTAGGTCACTGCCTTGGGGTGCCTTACAACATATTGACGCCCCCCTGGGGTGGAAGTAGGGGAAATGTGACATTTTTTCACAAAATCGAGATTTTCTCAAAATATTTCTAAGTCCCAAGGACACTTTCAGAAAATCTTCCCCAGGCTCCTGGAAGCGTCCCCGGTACGCCTCCGGCGGCTGCCCCCGCCTGGAAGTCTGACACACGCCTGAAATTTTCAAAGTATGAAAATACGCATTTTCATCCAAAAATTCGACTTTCCGCCCGTGCACCGCAAAATTCACCCTCATTTAGGTCACTGCCCTGGGGTGCTTTACAACATATTGACGCCCCCCTGGGGTGGAAGTAGGGGAAATGTGACATTTTTCACAAAATCGGAAATTTCTCAAAATTTTTCTAAGTCCCAAGGACACTTTCAGAAAATCTTCCCCAGGCTCCTGGAAGCGTCCTCGGTACGCCTCCGGCGGCTGCCCCCGCCTGGAAGTCTGACACACGCCTGAAATTTTCAAAGTATGAAAATAATGCATTTTCATCCAAAATTCGACTTTCCGCCCGTGCCCCGCAAACTTTACCCACAGTTAGGTCACTGTCCTGGGGTACCTCACAACATATTGACGCCCCCCTGGGGTGGAAGTAGGGGAAATGTGACATTTTTTCACAAAATCGAGATTTTCTCAAAATATTTCTAAGTCCCAAGGACACTTTCAGAAAATCTTCCCCAGGCTCCTGGAAGCGTCCTCGGTACGCCTCCAGCGGCTGCCCCCGCCTGGAAGTCTGACACACGCCTGGAATTTTCAAAGTATGAAAATAATGCATTTTCATCCAAAATTCGACTTTCCGCCCGTGCCCCGCAAACTTTACCCACAGTTAGGTCACTGTCCTGGGGTACCTCACAACATATTGACGCCCCCCTGTGGTGGAAGTAGGGGAAATGTGACATTTTTCACAAAATCGAGATTTTCTCAAAATATTTCTAAGTCCCAAGGACACTTTCATGAAATCTTCCCCAGGCTCCTGGAAGCGTCCCCGGTACGCCTCTGGCGGCTGCCCCCGCCTGGAAGTCCGACACACGCCTGAAATTTTCAAAGTATGAAAATACGCATTTTCATCCAAAAATTCAACTTTCCCCCCGTGCACCGCAAACTTCACCCGCATTTAGGTCACTGCCCTGGGGTGCTTTACAACATATTGACGCCCCCCTGTGGTGGAAGTAGGGGAAATGTGACATTTTTTCACAAAATCGAGATTTTCTCAAAATATTTCTAAGTCCCAAGGACACTTTCAGAAAATCTTCCCCAGGCTCCTGGAAGCGTCCCCGGTACGCCTCTGGCGGCTGCCCCCGCCTGGAAGTCCGACACACGCCTGAAATTTTCAAAGTATGAAAATACGCATTTTCATCCAAAAATTCAACTTTCCCCCCGTGCACCGCAAACTTTACCCGCATTTAGGTCACTGCCCTTGGGTGCTTTACAACATATTGACGCCCCCCCTGTGGTGGTAGTAGGGGAAATGTGACATTTTTCACAAAATCGAGATTTTCTAAAAATTGCACTAAGTCCCAAGGACTCTTCCAGAAAATCTTCCCCGGGCTCCTGGAAGCGTCCCAGGTACACCTCCGGCGGCTGCCCCCGCCTGGAAGTCTGACACACGCCTGAAATTTTTAAAGTATGAAAATACGCATTTTCATCCAAAAATTCAACTTTCCCCCCGTGCACCGCAAACTTCACCCGCATTTAGGTCACTGCCTTGGGGTGCCTTACAACATATTGACGCCCCCCTGTGGTGGTAGTAGGGGAAATGTGACATTTTTCACAAAATCGAGATTTTCTAAAAAATTGCACTAAGTCCCAAGCACTCTTCCAGAAAATCTCCCCCAGGCTCCTGGAAGCGTCCCCGGTACACCTCCGGCGGCTGCACCCGCCTGGAAGTCTGACACACGCCTGAAAATTTCAAAGTATGAAAATACGCATTTTCATCCAAAAATTCAACTTTCCGCCCGTGCCCCGCAAACTTTACCCACAGTTAGGTCACTGTCCTGGGTTACCTCACAACATATTGACGCCCCCCTGTGGTGGAAGTAGGGGAAATGTGACATTTTTCACAAAATCGAGATTTTCTCAAAATATTTCTAAGTCCCAAGGACACTTTCAGAAAATCTTCCCCAGGCTCCTGGAAGCGTCCTCGGTACGCCTCCAGCGGCTGCCCCCGCCTGGAAGTCTGACACACGCCTGAAATTTTCAAAGTATGAAAATACGCATTTTCATCCAAAAATTCAACTTTCCCCCCGTGCACCGCAAACTTCACCCGCATTTAGGTCACTGCCCTGGGGTGCTTTACAACATATTGACGCCCCCCTGGGGTGGAAGTAGGGGAAATGTGACATTTTTTCACAAAATCGATATTTTCTCAAAATTTTTCTAAGTGTCAAGGACTCTTCCAGAAAATCTTCCCCAGGCTCCTGGAAGCGTCCTCGGT
>NW_027508041.1:22500-25000 GCF_051348905.1 Ranitomeya variabilis
GGAGACATCCGACACAGAGAAACGCCGAGCCCGCTCCGAGGGGACAAAGTCAGAAGGAGCGATCCGCCCTCCCAGAGCCCTCCTGCGGACGAGGACTCTGGATCTGCCCCCCTTCTGACGACCGTCGCCCTCAGAGGACAGGAACCCACGTGGGGAGGGTCCGTTCGGGCTCGGGCGACCCAGGAAACGCGTCTCGGACTCGGGACGGACAACCGGCAAAAGTCCCCCTGGAGCCGCGGAAGCCTGGTCTCGGCGCGAGTGCGAACTTCCATGCAAAAGGGGGGTACTCGCCAAACCGCCTACCCGAGTCGAGGAACCACGAAAACAACGGATTTTGGTCGGGGCCGAGAGGTACCTCTCTCTCCTATATCCTGCAGCTGGTGTGCAAAACTGGGTATTTGCATGGTGAGACACCGACCCCCACTTTAAGGGAACAAAGTCAAAAAGTGTCCGACCTCCTGGAGCCGTGCGGCGGATCCGGCGGCCAGAAATTTCCTCATTCCGGTTCTATTTTTTTTTTTTTCGAATTTGCGAAATTTGGAGGCCAGGCGGCGTAGCTGGGACCTGGACTAGCTCGAAACACCCTGAACCGGTGAGCGGAATCGATTTCCCAAAGTTCTACGGCTCCCGGAAGCCAAAAACAGCTCGCCGGAAAATTTCAAAGTCCCAAGGACTCTTTCTTGAAAATCAATCCGGGGGCCATGGAAGTGTCCTCGGTACAACCTCAGAGCTTTCCCCCGCCTGGAAGTCTGACAGCGGTCTGACGTTTTTCAAAGTTTTGAGCTCTCTGTTTGTTCTCAAAGTCACAAAATCGCTTTTTTTCAGTTTTCCACCCAGCAGACCCAAACTTCACCCCCACTTAGGTCACTGTCTAGGGGCGCCTTACGACATATTGACGCCCCTTTAGGGTGGAAGTAGGGGAAATGGGTGATTTTTACACAAAATCGGAAATTTCTCAAAATTTTTCTAAGTGTCAAGGACTCTTCCAGAAAATCTCCCCCAGGCTCCTGGAAGCGTCCCCGGTACACCTCTGGCGGCTGCCCCCGCCTGGAAGTCCGACACACGCCTGAAATTTTCAAAGTATGAAAATACGCATTTTCATCCAAAAATTCAACTTTCCCCCCGTGCACCGCAAACTTCACCCCCACTTAGGTCACTGCCTTGGGGTGCCTTACAACATATTGACGCCCCCCTGGGGTGGAAGTAGGGGAAATGTGACATTTTTCACAAAATCGAGATTTTCTCAAAATTTTTCTAAGTGTCAAGGACTCTTCCAGAAAATCTCCCCCAGGCTCCTGGAAGCGTCCCCGGTACACCTCTGGCGGCTGCCCCCGCCTGGAAGTCCGACACACGCCTGAAATTTTCAAAGTATGAAAATACGCATTTTCATCCAAAAATTCAACTTTCCCCCCGTGCACCGCAAACTTCACCCCCACTTAGGTCACTGCCTTGGGGTGCCTTACAACATATTGACGCCCCCCTGGGGTGGAAGTAGGGGAAATGTGACATTTTTCACAAAATCGAGATTTTCTCAAAATTTTTCTAAGTGTCAAGGACTCTTCCAGAAAATCTCCCCCAGGCTCCTGGAAGCGTCCCCGGTACACCTCTGGCGGCTGCCCCCGCCTGGAAGTCCGACACACGCCTGAAATTTTCAAAGTATGAAAATACGCATTTTCATCCAAAAATTCAACTTTCCCCCCGTGCACCGCAAACTTCACCCCCACTTAGGTCACTGCCTTGGGGTGCCTTACAACATATTGACGCCCCCCTGGGGTGGAAGTAGGGGAAATGTGACATTTTTCACAAAATCGAGATTTTCTCAAAATTTTTCTAAGTGTCAAGGACTCTTCCAGAAAATCTCCCCCAGGCTCCTGGAAGCGTCCCCGGTACACCTCTGGCGGCTGCCCCCGCCTGGAAGTCCGACACACGCCTGAAATTTTCAAAGTATGAAAATACGCATTTTCATCCAAAAATTCAACTTTCCCCCCGTGCACCGCAAACTTCACCCCCACTTAGGTCACTGCCTTGGGGTGCCTTACAACATATTGACGCCCCCCTGGGGTGGAAGTAGGGGAAATGTGACATTTTTTCACAAAATCGAGATTTTCTCAAAATATTTCTAAGTCCCAAGGACACTTTCAGAAAATCTTCCCCAGGCTCCTGGAAGCGTCCCCGGTACGCCTCCGGCGGCTGCCCCCGCCTGGAAGTCTGACACACGCCTGAAATTTTCAAAGTATGAAAATACGCATTTTCATCCAAAAATTCGACTTTCCGCCCGTGCACCGCAAAATTCACCCTCATTTAGGTCACTGCCCTGGGGTGCTTTACAACATATTGACGCCCCCCTGGGGTGGAAGTAGGGGAAATGTGACATTTTTCACAAAATCGGAAATTTCTCAAAATTTTTCTAAGTCCCAAGGACACTTTCAGAAAATCTTCCCCAGGCTCCTGGAAGCGTCCTCGGTACGCCTCCGGCGGCTGCCCCCGCCTGGAAGTCTGA
>NW_027508041.1:37500-40000 GCF_051348905.1 Ranitomeya variabilis
TTTTTTTTTCGAATTTGCGAAATTTGGAGGCCAGGCGGCGTAGCTGGGACCTGGACTAGCTCGAAACACCCTGAACCGGTGAGCGGAATCGATTTCCCAAAGTTCTACGGCTCCCGGAAGCCAAAAACAGCTCGCCGGAAAATTTCAAAGTCCCAAGGACTCTTTCTTGAAAATCAATCCGGGGGCCATGGAAGTGTCCTCGGTACAACCTCAGAGCTTTCCCCCGCCTGGAAGTCTGACAGCGGTCTGACGTTTTTCAAAGTTTTGAGCTCTCTGTTTGTTCTCAAAGTCACAAAATCGCTTTTTTTCAGTTTTCCACCCAGCAGACCCAAACTTCACCCCCACTTAGGTCACTGTCTAGGGGCGCCTTACGACATATTGACGCCCCTTTAGGGTGGAAGTAGGGGAAATGGGTGATTTTTACACAAAATCGGAAATTTCTCAAAATTTTTCTAAGTGTCAAGGACTCTTCCAGAAAATCTCCCCCAGGCTCCTGGAAGCGTCCCCGGTACACCTCTGGCGGCTGCCCCCGCCTGGAAGTCCGACACACGCCTGAAATTTTCAAAGTATGAAAATACGCATTTTCATCCAAAAATTCAACTTTCCCCCCGTGCACCGCAAACTTCACCCCCACTTAGGTCACTGCCTTGGGGTGCCTTACAACATATTGACGCCCCCCTGGGGTGGAAGTAGGGGAAATGTGACATTTTTCACAAAATCGAGATTTTCTCAAAATTTTTCTAAGTGTCAAGGACTCTTCCAGAAAATCTCCCCCAGGCTCCTGGAAGCGTCCCCGGTACACCTCTGGCGGCTGCCCCCGCCTGGAAGTCCGACACACGCCTGAAATTTTCAAAGTATGAAAATACGCATTTTCATCCAAAAATTCAACTTTCCCCCCGTGCACCGCAAACTTCACCCCCACTTAGGTCACTGCCTTGGGGTGCCTTACAACATATTGACGCCCCCCTGGGGTGGAAGTAGGGGAAATGTGACATTTTTCACAAAATCGAGATTTTCTCAAAATTTTTCTAAGTGTCAAGGACTCTTCCAGAAAATCTCCCCCAGGCTCCTGGAAGCGTCCCCGGTACACCTCTGGCGGCTGCCCCCGCCTGGAAGTCCGACACACGCCTGAAATTTTCAAAGTATGAAAATACGCATTTTCATCCAAAAATTCAACTTTCCCCCCGTGCACCGCAAACTTCACCCCCACTTAGGTCACTGCCTTGGGGTGCCTTACAACATATTGACGCCCCCCTGGGGTGGAAGTAGGGGAAATGTGACATTTTTCACAAAATCGAGATTTTCTCAAAATTTTTCTAAGTGTCAAGGACTCTTCCAGAAAATCTCCCCCAGGCTCCTGGAAGCGTCCCCGGTACACCTCTGGCGGCTGCCCCCGCCTGGAAGTCCGACACACGCCTGAAATTTTCAAAGTATGAAAATACGCATTTTCATCCAAAAATTCAACTTTCCCCCCGTGCACCGCAAACTTCACCCCCACTTAGGTCACTGCCTTGGGGTGCCTTACAACATATTGACGCCCCCCTGGGGTGGAAGTAGGGGAAATGTGACATTTTTTCACAAAATCGAGATTTTCTCAAAATATTTCTAAGTCCCAAGGACACTTTCAGAAAATCTTCCCCAGGCTCCTGGAAGCGTCCCCGGTACGCCTCCGGCGGCTGCCCCCGCCTGGAAGTCTGACACACGCCTGAAATTTTCAAAGTATGAAAATACGCATTTTCATCCAAAAATTCGACTTTCCGCCCGTGCACCGCAAAATTCACCCTCATTTAGGTCACTGCCCTGGGGTGCTTTACAACATATTGACGCCCCCCTGGGGTGGAAGTAGGGGAAATGTGACATTTTTCACAAAATCGGAAATTTCTCAAAATTTTTCTAAGTCCCAAGGACACTTTCAGAAAATCTTCCCCAGGCTCCTGGAAGCGTCCTCGGTACGCCTCCGGCGGCTGCCCCCGCCTGGAAGTCTGACACACGCCTGAAATTTTCAAAGTATGAAAATAATGCATTTTCATCCAAAATTCGACTTTCCGCCCGTGCCCCGCAAACTTTACCCACAGTTAGGTCACTGTCCTGGGGTACCTCACAACATATTGACGCCCCCCTGGGGTGGAAGTAGGGGAAATGTGACATTTTTTCACAAAATCGAGATTTTCTCAAAATATTTCTAAGTCCCAAGGACACTTTCAGAAAATCTTCCCCAGGCTCCTGGAAGCGTCCTCGGTACGCCTCCAGCGGCTGCCCCCGCCTGGAAGTCTGACACACGCCTGGAATTTTCAAAGTATGAAAATAATGCATTTTCATCCAAAATTCGACTTTCCGCCCGTGCCCCGCAAACTTTACCCACAGTTAGGTCACTGTCCTGGGGTACCTCACAACATATTGACGCCCCCCTGTGGTGGAAGTAGGGGAAATGTGACATTTTTCACAAAATCGAGATTTTCTCAAAATATTTCTAAGTCCCAAGGACACTTTCATGAAATCT
>NW_027508041.1:50000-55000 GCF_051348905.1 Ranitomeya variabilis
AGAGTCGCTGCTGGGGAGAGGGGCCAGGGCGTGGGGGGCCTGCGCGGCGCCGCCGTCTGGCTTAGACCCGGCCTCCCGAACGGAGGGCATCTGTCGCGAAAGACCACCCCTTGCGCGGGAAGGTCGAGGTGACTGGCCTCCGGAGGACGCCACGGCCGCCCTGCCTCGTGACCCACCGCTCCCGGGGCGACGCACTGAGTCGCTGCTGGGGAGAGGGGCCAGGGCGTGGGGGGGCCTGTGCGGCGCCGCCGTCTGGCTTAGACCTGCCTCCACCGCGGGGGGTCCTCGACCCACCGGCGGACGGGCGCGAGGAGTGGGAGAGGGGGGCTGGCCGTCGGGGTCCGCCGCGGCTCCGGCACAAGCCCCAGCGACCCGGAGGTCAAGCGCGGGGCATGGTCGGCCTGGCCGTGTCGGCGTCGCCCTCCGGCGTAGTCCCTTGTCCCGGGCTCTTGCCCGTAACCTCAAAGGTGACCGACCGAGCGGCGTCTCCCCCCGAAGCCGTGTCTCGACTGTTGAGAACAGACGAAGTCCGGTGCGGCAATACGCCGGGTACTCCCTTCGCCAAACTCGTGCCCCCCTTCGATTCGTCTTTCCTTCTCCATCCTCCCTTCTCGCTCCGGGGCGTCCGCTTGGTCTCTCTCTCTCGCTCTCCCTCTCGCTCTCGCGCTCCCTGCCGAGCCGCCTCGGAGGACGGCGGACGAGGGGAAGGCGACGGCGTTCGGCCGCGGGGCACACCGCACGGTGAGAACCCACTCGCCCGCCTCCCCGCACGTCTGTCATCCCCCCACTATCGTAGGGGCTCGGGAAAAGACTGGAAAACGCGGAGCTCGGCGGTGGCGTGGAAGCGCCACCCACCGCCGCCGCTCTCGCCGATGCCCACCGCGGAGGCCGCCCTTCGGACGCTGGGGTGCGGCGCGGGCCTCCGCGGACGAGCTGCGCATCTGAAAGTCAAAGGGCCGCCCTCGGAGAAGATCGTTGTGCTGCCCCGCGCGGGGAGCGATTCGGACGGCGGGCCCCCACGCCGAGGTGGGTGGGCGCCCCTCCGTTCGCCCGTGCGGGTCGTCGGACCGCTGCCGTACCACGGTTCGGGTCAAACTCCCCACAGCTCGGCCGCCTCCGTCCGTAGACGGGAGGGCGACCGCCGGCGTGCGCGCCCAAGGACGAGTGCCTGAAACCCGGGGGGGGGTAACAGAGGAAGGAGACCGCCCGCCGTAAACCGACGCGGGCTCCAAAGCCCGGGCCGAGCGAGCGGCACCACCTCCCCACCCGGGAGCGCTGAGCCAGATCGATCGGAAGAAAGGGCAGGGGCTCGGGTGGAACCCCTGCCTCCGTTCTTCCCCTCGGGGGAGACGGGGAAGAAACGTGCCCCTGGAGTCCTGGAAGCGAGTGTCCGGCGCGCTCCGGGCGCCCTCGAGACGGAAGCCGGGTCGCGGTGCGATTCTCTCATAGGTCTCCCCGTTGGCGCGGAAGCGGGAGACATCCGACACAGAGAAACGCCGAGCCCGCTCCGAGGGGACAAAGTCAGAAGGAGCGATCCGCCCTCCCAGAGCCCTCCTGCGGACGAGGACTCTGGATCTGCCCCCCTTCTGACGACCGTCGCCCTCAGAGGACAGGAACCCACGTGGGGAGGGTCCGTTCGGGCTCGGGCGACCCAGGAAACGCGTCTTGGACTCGGGACGGACAACCGGCAAAAGTCCCCCTGGAGCCGCGGAAGCCTGGTCTCGGCGCGAGTGCGAACTTCCATGCAAAAGGGGGGTACTCGCCAAACCGCCTACCCGAGTCGAGGAACCACGAAAACAACGGATTTTGGTCGGGGCCGAGAGGTACCTCTCTCTCCTATATCCTGCAGCTGGTGTGCAAAACTGGGTATTTGCATGGTGAGACACCGACCCCCACTTTAAGGGAACAAAGTCAAAAAGTGTCCGACCTCCTGGAGCCGTGCGGCGGATCCGGCGGCCAGAAATTTCCTCATTCCGGTTCTATTTTTTTTTTTTTCGAATTTGCGAAATTTGGAGGCCAGGCGGCGTAGCTGGGACCTGGACTAGCTCGAAACACCCTGAACCGGTGAGCGGAATCGATTTCCCAAAGTTCTACGGCTCCCGGAAGCCAAAAACAGCTCGCCGGAAAATTTCAAAGTCCCAAGGACTCTTTCTTGAAAATCAATCCGGGGGCCATGGAAGTGTCCTCGGTACAACCTCAGAGCTTTCCCCCGCCTGGAAGTCTGACAGCGGTCTGACGTTTTTCAAAGTTTTGAGCTCTCTGTTTGTTCTCAAAGTCACAAAATCGCTTTTTTTCAGTTTTCCACCCAGCAGACCCAAACTTCACCCCCACTTAGGTCACTGTCTAGGGGCGCCTTACGACATATTGACGCCCCTTTAGGGTGGAAGTAGGGGAAATGGGTGATTTTTACACAAAATCGGAAATTTCTCAAAATTTTTCTAAGTGTCAAGGACTCTTCCAGAAAATCTCCCCCAGGCTCCTGGAAGCGTCCCCGGTACACCTCTGGCGGCTGCCCCCGCCTGGAAGTCCGACACACGCCTGAAATTTTCAAAGTATGAAAATACGCATTTTCATCCAAAAATTCAACTTTCCCCCCGTGCACCGCAAACTTCACCCCCACTTAGGTCACTGCCTTGGGGTGCCTTACAACATATTGACGCCCCCCTGGGGTGGAAGTAGGGGAAATGTGACATTTTTCACAAAATCGAGATTTTCTCAAAATTTTTCTAAGTGTCAAGGACTCTTCCAGAAAATCTCCCCCAGGCTCCTGGAAGCGTCCCCGGTACACCTCTGGCGGCTGCCCCCGCCTGGAAGTCCGACACACGCCTGAAATTTTCAAAGTATGAAAATACGCATTTTCATCCAAAAATTCAACTTTCCCCCCGTGCACCGCAAACTTCACCCCCACTTAGGTCACTGCCTTGGGGTGCCTTACAACATATTGACGCCCCCCTGGGGTGGAAGTAGGGGAAATGTGACATTTTTCACAAAATCGAGATTTTCTCAAAATTTTTCTAAGTGTCAAGGACTCTTCCAGAAAATCTCCCCCAGGCTCCTGGAAGCGTCCCCGGTACACCTCTGGCGGCTGCCCCCGCCTGGAAGTCCGACACACGCCTGAAATTTTCAAAGTATGAAAATACGCATTTTCATCCAAAAATTCAACTTTCCCCCCGTGCACCGCAAACTTCACCCCCACTTAGGTCACTGCCTTGGGGTGCCTTACAACATATTGACGCCCCCCTGGGGTGGAAGTAGGGGAAATGTGACATTTTTCACAAAATCGAGATTTTCTCAAAATTTTTCTAAGTGTCAAGGACTCTTCCAGAAAATCTCCCCCAGGCTCCTGGAAGCGTCCCCGGTACACCTCTGGCGGCTGCCCCCGCCTGGAAGTCCGACACACGCCTGAAATTTTCAAAGTATGAAAATACGCATTTTCATCCAAAAATTCAACTTTCCCCCCGTGCACCGCAAACTTCACCCCCACTTAGGTCACTGCCTTGGGGTGCCTTACAACATATTGACGCCCCCCTGGGGTGGAAGTAGGGGAAATGTGACATTTTTTCACAAAATCGAGATTTTCTCAAAATATTTCTAAGTCCCAAGGACACTTTCAGAAAATCTTCCCCAGGCTCCTGGAAGCGTCCCCGGTACGCCTCCGGCGGCTGCCCCCGCCTGGAAGTCTGACACACGCCTGAAATTTTCAAAGTATGAAAATACGCATTTTCATCCAAAAATTCGACTTTCCGCCCGTGCACCGCAAAATTCACCCTCATTTAGGTCACTGCCCTGGGGTGCTTTACAACATATTGACGCCCCCCTGGGGTGGAAGTAGGGGAAATGTGACATTTTTCACAAAATCGGAAATTTCTCAAAATTTTTCTAAGTCCCAAGGACACTTTCAGAAAATCTTCCCCAGGCTCCTGGAAGCGTCCTCGGTACGCCTCCGGCGGCTGCCCCCGCCTGGAAGTCTGACACACGCCTGAAATTTTCAAAGTATGAAAATAATGCATTTTCATCCAAAATTCGACTTTCCGCCCGTGCCCCGCAAACTTTACCCACAGTTAGGTCACTGTCCTGGGGTACCTCACAACATATTGACGCCCCCCTGGGGTGGAAGTAGGGGAAATGTGACATTTTTTCACAAAATCGAGATTTTCTCAAAATATTTCTAAGTCCCAAGGACACTTTCAGAAAATCTTCCCCAGGCTCCTGGAAGCGTCCTCGGTACGCCTCCAGCGGCTGCCCCCGCCTGGAAGTCTGACACACGCCTGGAATTTTCAAAGTATGAAAATAATGCATTTTCATCCAAAATTCGACTTTCCGCCCGTGCCCCGCAAACTTTACCCACAGTTAGGTCACTGTCCTGGGGTACCTCACAACATATTGACGCCCCCCTGTGGTGGAAGTAGGGGAAATGTGACATTTTTCACAAAATCGAGATTTTCTCAAAATATTTCTAAGTCCCAAGGACACTTTCATGAAATCTTCCCCAGGCTCCTGGAAGCGTCCCCGGTACGCCTCTGGCGGCTGCCCCCGCCTGGAAGTCCGACACACGCCTGAAATTTTCAAAGTATGAAAATACGCATTTTCATCCAAAAATTCAACTTTCCCCCCGTGCACCGCAAACTTCACCCGCATTTAGGTCACTGCCCTGGGGTGCTTTACAACATATTGACGCCCCCCTGTGGTGGAAGTAGGGGAAATGTGACATTTTTTCACAAAATCGAGATTTTCTCAAAATATTTCTAAGTCCCAAGGACACTTTCAGAAAATCTTCCCCAGGCTCCTGGAAGCGTCCCCGGTACGCCTCTGGCGGCTGCCCCCGCCTGGAAGTCCGACACACGCCTGAAATTTTCAAAGTATGAAAATACGCATTTTCATCCAAAAATTCAACTTTCCCCCCGTGCACCGCAAACTTTACCCGCATTTAGGTCACTGCCCTTGGGTGCTTTACAACATATTGACGCCCCCCCTGTGGTGGTAGTAGGGGAAATGTGACA
>NW_027508041.1:65000-70000 GCF_051348905.1 Ranitomeya variabilis
GAGAACAGACGAAGTCCGGTGCGGCAATACGCCGGGTACTCCCTTCGCCAAACTCGTGCCCCCCTTCGATTCGTCTTTCCTTCTCCATCCTCCCTTCTCGCTCCGGGGCGTCCGCTTGGTCTCTCTCTCTCGCTCTCCCTCTCGCTCTCGCGCTCCCTGCCGAGCCGCCTCGGAGGACGGCGGACGAGGGGAAGGCGACGGCGTTCGGCCGCGGGGCACACCGCACGGTGAGAACCCACTCGCCCGCCTCCCCGCACGTCTGTCATCCCCCCACTATCGTAGGGGCTCGGGAAAAGACTGGAAAACGCGGAGCTCGGCGGTGGCGTGGAAGCGCCACCCACCGCCGCCGCTCTCGCCGATGCCCACCGCGGAGGCCGCCCTTCGGACGCTGGGGTGCGGCGCGGGCCTCCGCGGACGAGCTGCGCATCTGGAAGTCAAAGGGCCGCCCTCGGAGAAGATCGTTGTGCTGCCCCGCGCGGGGAGCGATTCGGACGGCGGGCCCCCACGCCGAGGTGGGTGGGCGCCCCTCCGTTCGCCCGTGCGGGTCGTCGGACCGCTGCCGTACCACGGTTCGGGTCAAACTCCCCACAGCTCGGCCGCCTCCGTCCGTAGACGGGAGGGCGACCGCCGGCGTGCGCGCCCAAGGACGAGTGCCTGAAACCCGGGGGGGGGTAACAGAGGAAGGAGACCGCCCGCCGTAAACCGACGCGGGCTCCAAAGCCCGGGCCGAGCGAGCGGCACCACCTCCCCACCCGGGAGCGCTGAGCCAGATCGATCGGAAGAAAGGGCAGGGGCTCGGGTGGAACCCCTGCCTCCGTTCTTCCCCTCGGGGGAGACGGGGAAGAAACGTGCCCCTGGAGTCCTGGAAGCGAGTGTCCGGCGCGCTCCGGGCGCCCTCGAGACGGAAGCCGGGTCGCGGTGCGATTCTCTCATAGGTCTCCCCGTTGGCGCGGAAGCGGGAGACATCCGACACAGAGAAACGCCGAGCCCGCTCCGAGGGGACAAAGTCAGAAGGAGCGATCCGCCCTCCCAGAGCCCTCCTGCGGACGAGGACTCTGGATCTGCCCCCCTTCTGACGACCGTCGCCCTCAGAGGACAGGAACCCACGTGGGGAGGGTCCGTTCGGGCTCGGGCGACCCAGGAAACGCGTCTCGGACTCGGGACGGACAACCGGCAAAAGTCCCCCTGGAGCCGCGGAAGCCTGGTCTCGGCGCGAGTGCGAACTTCCATGCAAAAGGGGGGTACTCGCCAAACCGCCTACCCGAGTCGAGGAACCACGAAAACAACGGATTTTGGTCGGGGCCGAGAGGTACCTCTCTCTCCTATATCCTGCAGCTGGTGTGCAAAACTGGGTATTTGCATGGTGAGACACCGACCCCCACTTTAAGGGAACAAAGTCAAAAAGTGTCCGACCTCCTGGAGCCGTGCGGCGGATCCGGCGGCCAGAAATTTCCTCATTCCGGTTCTATTTTTTTTTTTTTCGAATTTGCGAAATTTGGAGGCCAGGCGGCGTAGCTGGGACCTGGACTAGCTCGAAACACCCTGAACCGGTGAGCGGAATCGATTTCCCAAAGTTCTACGGCTCCCGGAAGCCAAAAACAGCTCGCCGGAAAATTTCAAAGTCCCAAGGACTCTTTCTTGAAAATCAATCCGGGGGCCATGGAAGTGTCCTCGGTACAACCTCAGAGCTTTCCCCCGCCTGGAAGTCTGACAGCGGTCTGACGTTTTTCAAAGTTTTGAGCTCTCTGTTTGTTCTCAAAGTCACAAAATCGCTTTTTTTCAGTTTTCCACCCAGCAGACCCAAACTTCACCCCCACTTAGGTCACTGTCTAGGGGCGCCTTACGACATATTGACGCCCCTTTAGGGTGGAAGTAGGGGAAATGGGTGATTTTTACACAAAATCGGAAATTTCTCAAAATTTTTCTAAGTGTCAAGGACTCTTCCAGAAAATCTCCCCCAGGCTCCTGGAAGCGTCCCCGGTACACCTCTGGCGGCTGCCCCCGCCTGGAAGTCCGACACACGCCTGAAATTTTCAAAGTATGAAAATACGCATTTTCATCCAAAAATTCAACTTTCCCCCCGTGCACCGCAAACTTCACCCCCACTTAGGTCACTGCCTTGGGGTGCCTTACAACATATTGACGCCCCCCTGGGGTGGAAGTAGGGGAAATGTGACATTTTTCACAAAATCGAGATTTTCTCAAAATTTTTCTAAGTGTCAAGGACTCTTCCAGAAAATCTCCCCCAGGCTCCTGGAAGCGTCCCCGGTACACCTCTGGCGGCTGCCCCCGCCTGGAAGTCCGACACACGCCTGAAATTTTCAAAGTATGAAAATACGCATTTTCATCCAAAAATTCAACTTTCCCCCCGTGCACCGCAAACTTCACCCCCACTTAGGTCACTGCCTTGGGGTGCCTTACAACATATTGACGCCCCCCTGGGGTGGAAGTAGGGGAAATGTGACATTTTTCACAAAATCGAGATTTTCTCAAAATTTTTCTAAGTGTCAAGGACTCTTCCAGAAAATCTCCCCCAGGCTCCTGGAAGCGTCCCCGGTACACCTCTGGCGGCTGCCCCCGCCTGGAAGTCCGACACACGCCTGAAATTTTCAAAGTATGAAAATACGCATTTTCATCCAAAAATTCAACTTTCCCCCCGTGCACCGCAAACTTCACCCCCACTTAGGTCACTGCCTTGGGGTGCCTTACAACATATTGACGCCCCCCTGGGGTGGAAGTAGGGGAAATGTGACATTTTTCACAAAATCGAGATTTTCTCAAAATTTTTCTAAGTGTCAAGGACTCTTCCAGAAAATCTCCCCCAGGCTCCTGGAAGCGTCCCCGGTACACCTCTGGCGGCTGCCCCCGCCTGGAAGTCCGACACACGCCTGAAATTTTCAAAGTATGAAAATACGCATTTTCATCCAAAAATTCAACTTTCCCCCCGTGCACCGCAAACTTCACCCCCACTTAGGTCACTGCCTTGGGGTGCCTTACAACATATTGACGCCCCCCTGGGGTGGAAGTAGGGGAAATGTGACATTTTTTCACAAAATCGAGATTTTCTCAAAATATTTCTAAGTCCCAAGGACACTTTCAGAAAATCTTCCCCAGGCTCCTGGAAGCGTCCCCGGTACGCCTCCGGCGGCTGCCCCCGCCTGGAAGTCTGACACACGCCTGAAATTTTCAAAGTATGAAAATACGCATTTTCATCCAAAAATTCGACTTTCCGCCCGTGCACCGCAAAATTCACCCTCATTTAGGTCACTGCCCTGGGGTGCTTTACAACATATTGACGCCCCCCTGGGGTGGAAGTAGGGGAAATGTGACATTTTTCACAAAATCGGAAATTTCTCAAAATTTTTCTAAGTCCCAAGGACACTTTCAGAAAATCTTCCCCAGGCTCCTGGAAGCGTCCTCGGTACGCCTCCGGCGGCTGCCCCCGCCTGGAAGTCTGACACACGCCTGAAATTTTCAAAGTATGAAAATAATGCATTTTCATCCAAAATTCGACTTTCCGCCCGTGCCCCGCAAACTTTACCCACAGTTAGGTCACTGTCCTGGGGTACCTCACAACATATTGACGCCCCCCTGGGGTGGAAGTAGGGGAAATGTGACATTTTTTCACAAAATCGAGATTTTCTCAAAATATTTCTAAGTCCCAAGGACACTTTCAGAAAATCTTCCCCAGGCTCCTGGAAGCGTCCTCGGTACGCCTCCAGCGGCTGCCCCCGCCTGGAAGTCTGACACACGCCTGGAATTTTCAAAGTATGAAAATAATGCATTTTCATCCAAAATTCGACTTTCCGCCCGTGCCCCGCAAACTTTACCCACAGTTAGGTCACTGTCCTGGGGTACCTCACAACATATTGACGCCCCCCTGTGGTGGAAGTAGGGGAAATGTGACATTTTTCACAAAATCGAGATTTTCTCAAAATATTTCTAAGTCCCAAGGACACTTTCATGAAATCTTCCCCAGGCTCCTGGAAGCGTCCCCGGTACGCCTCTGGCGGCTGCCCCCGCCTGGAAGTCCGACACACGCCTGAAATTTTCAAAGTATGAAAATACGCATTTTCATCCAAAAATTCAACTTTCCCCCCGTGCACCGCAAACTTCACCCGCATTTAGGTCACTGCCCTGGGGTGCTTTACAACATATTGACGCCCCCCTGTGGTGGAAGTAGGGGAAATGTGACATTTTTTCACAAAATCGAGATTTTCTCAAAATATTTCTAAGTCCCAAGGACACTTTCAGAAAATCTTCCCCAGGCTCCTGGAAGCGTCCCCGGTACGCCTCTGGCGGCTGCCCCCGCCTGGAAGTCCGACACACGCCTGAAATTTTCAAAGTATGAAAATACGCATTTTCATCCAAAAATTCAACTTTCCCCCCGTGCACCGCAAACTTTACCCGCATTTAGGTCACTGCCCTTGGGTGCTTTACAACATATTGACGCCCCCCCTGTGGTGGTAGTAGGGGAAATGTGACATTTTTCACAAAATCGAGATTTTCTAAAAATTGCACTAAGTCCCAAGGACTCTTCCAGAAAATCTTCCCCGGGCTCCTGGAAGCGTCCCAGGTACACCTCCGGCGGCTGCCCCCGCCTGGAAGTCTGACACACGCCTGAAATTTTTAAAGTATGAAAATACGCATTTTCATCCAAAAATTCAACTTTCCCCCCGTGCACCGCAAACTTCACCCGCATTTAGGTCACTGCCTTGGGGTGCCTTACAACATATTGACGCCCCCCTGTGGTGGTAGTAGGGGAAATGTGACATTTTTCACAAAATCGAGATTTTCTAAAAAATTGCACTAAGTCCCAAGCACTCTTCCAGAAAATCTCCCCCAGGCTCCTGGAAGCGTCCCCGGTACACCTCCGGCGGCTGCACCCGCCTGGAAGTCTGACACACGCCTGAAAATTTCAAAGTATGAAAATACGCATTTTCATCCAAAAATTCAACTTTCCGCCCGTGCCCCGCAAACTTTACCCACAGTTAGGTCAC
>NW_027508042.1:0-5000 GCF_051348905.1 Ranitomeya variabilis
GCTTCTGTCTCGGGGTTTCGTACGTAGCAGAGCAGCTCCCCTCGCTGCGATCTATTGAAAGTCATCCCTCGAGACAAGCTTTTGTCCTTCCCCCCCCCCTCCGAAGGGTTCGCCTCCGACGCGTATCCTCCCCTCTATCGCTGCAGGGGGGAAGCGGGAACCCTCTCCGGGGCGCGGAGACCACGGCCGGACGCACGGGGGCCTGATCAACCCCCGGGGCCGTACGCTCGCCGTACTCCGGGCCCGCGACAACTCTGCCCGGTCAAAACAAACAAGATCCGTCTTCGGTGGCGACAGCCATGACCGCGGCGGAGCACTTTGGGCGCTGCCGGGGTGCGGACACCCCGCTCGCCACGGTTCAGTCACTGGCCGAGTGGACTCCGAGAGGAGGGCTTAATATTCGGAGGGGGGCTTAATAGTCGCCCCTGTGGAGGTCGGAGGAAAGCTTAATAGTCGGCCTGCGGAGGTCGGCGGAGGGCTTAATAGTCGCCCCCGAGTGCCCCGAGAGAATCTCCAAAAGTGGGGTCAAAGCGAGAGTTCCATGGGCGGACGGATGACTCTGGAGCGGAAAACCATATTTTCACACTGAAAAAAATGTCAGCCGTGTTTAATAGTCGGCCTGCGGAGGTCGGCGGAGGGCTTAATAGTCGCCCCCGAGTGCCCCGAGAGAATCTCCAAAAGTGGGGTCAAAGCGAGAGTTCCATGGGCGGACGGATGACACTGGAGCGGAAAACCATGTTTTCACACTGAAAAAAATGTCAGACTTCCAGGTGGGAGAAACTGCTGGGGCTGTACCGAGGACGCTTCCAGGAGCCTGGGGAAGATTTTCTGGAAGAGTCCTTGACACTTAGAAAAATTTTGAGAAAATATCGATTTTGTGAAAAAATGTCACATTTCCCCTACTTCCACCCCAGGGGGGCGTCAATATGTTGTAAAGCACCCCAGGGCAGTGACCTAAATGCGGGTGAAGTTTGCGGTGCACGGGGGGAAAGTTGAATTTTTGGATGAAAATGCGTATTTTCATACTTTGAAAATTTCAGGCGTGTGTCAGACTTCCAGGCGGGGGCAGCCGCTGGAGGCGTACCGAGGACGCTTCCAGGAGCCTGGGGAAGATTTTCTGAAAGTGTCCTTGGGACTTAGAAATATTTTGAGAAAATCTCGATTTTGTGAAAAATGTCACATTTCCCCTACTTCCACCACAGGGGGGCGTCAATATGTTGTGAGGTAACCCAGGACAGTGACCTAACTGTGGGTAAAGTTTGCGGGGCACGGGCGGAAAGTTGAATTTTTGGATGAAAATGCGTATTTTCATACTTTGAAATTTTCAGGCGTGTGTCAGACTTCCAGGCGGGTGCAGCCGCCGGAGGTGTACCGGGGACGCTTCCAGGAGCCTGGGGGAGATTTTCTGGAAGAGTGCTTGGGACTTAGTGCAATTTTTTAGAAAATCTCGATTTTGTGAAAAATGTCACATTTCCCCTACTACCACCACAGGGGGGCGTCAATATGTTGTAAGGCACCCCAAGGCAGTGACCTAAATGCGGGTGAAGTTTGCGGTGCACGGGGGGAAAGTTGAATTTTTGGATGAAAATGCGTATTTTCATACTTTAAAAATTTCAGGCGTGTGTCAGACTTCCAGGCGGGGGCAGCCGCCGGAGGTGTACCTGGGACGCTTCCAGGAGCCCGGGGAAGATTTTCTGGAAGAGTCCTTGGGACTTAGTGCAATTTTTAGAAAATCTCGATTTTGTGAAAAATGTCACATTTCCCCTACTACCACCACAGGGGGGGCGTCAATATGTTGTAAAGCACCCAAGGGCAGTGACCTAAATGCGGGTAAAGTTTGCGGTGCACGGGGGGAAAGTTGAATTTTTGGATGAAAATGCGTATTTTCATACTTTGAAAATTTCAGGCGTGTGTCGGACTTCCAGGCGGGGGCAGCCGCCAGAGGCGTACCGGGGACGCTTCCAGGAGCCTGGGGAAGATTTTCTGAAAGTGTCCTTGGGACTTAGAAATATTTTGAGAAAATCTCGATTTTGTGAAAAAATGTCACATTTCCCCTACTTCCACCACAGGGGGGCGTCAATATGTTGTAAAGCACCCCAGGGCAGTGACCTAAATGCGGGTGAAGTTTGCGGTGCACGGGGGGAAAGTTGAATTTTTGGATGAAAATGCGTATTTTCATACTTTGAAAATTTCAGGCGTGTGTCGGACTTCCAGGCGGGGGCAGCCGCCAGAGGCGTACCGGGGACGCTTCCAGGAGCCTGGGGAAGATTTCATGAAAGTGTCCTTGGGACTTAGAAATATTTTGAGAAAATCTCGATTTTGTGAAAAATGTCACATTTCCCCTACTTCCACCACAGGGGGGCGTCAATATGTTGTGAGGTACCCCAGGACAGTGACCTAACTGTGGGTAAAGTTTGCGGGGCACGGGCGGAAAGTCGAATTTTGGATGAAAATGCATTATTTTCATACTTTGAAAATTCCAGGCGTGTGTCAGACTTCCAGGCGGGGGCAGCCGCTGGAGGCGTACCGAGGACGCTTCCAGGAGCCTGGGGAAGATTTTCTGAAAGTGTCCTTGGGACTTAGAAATATTTTGAGAAAATCTCGATTTTGTGAAAAAATGTCACATTTCCCCTACTTCCACCCCAGGGGGGCGTCAATATGTTGTGAGGTACCCCAGGACAGTGACCTAACTGTGGGTAAAGTTTGCGGGGCACGGGCGGAAAGTCGAATTTTGGATGAAAATGCATTATTTTCATACTTTGAAAATTTCAGGCGTGTGTCAGACTTCCAGGCGGGGGCAGCCGCCGGAGGCGTACCGAGGACGCTTCCAGGAGCCTGGGGAAGATTTTCTGAAAGTGTCCTTGGGACTTAGAAAAATTTTGAGAAATTTCCGATTTTGTGAAAAATGTCACATTTCCCCTACTTCCACCCCAGGGGGGCGTCAATATGTTGTAAAGCACCCCAGGGCAGTGACCTAAATGAGGGTGAATTTTGCGGTGCACGGGCGGAAAGTCGAATTTTTGGATGAAAATGCGTATTTTCATACTTTGAAAATTTCAGGCGTGTGTCAGACTTCCAGGCGGGGGCAGCCGCCGGAGGCGTACCGGGGACGCTTCCAGGAGCCTGGGGAAGATTTTCTGAAAGTGTCCTTGGGACTTAGAAATATTTTGAGAAAATCTCGATTTTGTGAAAAAATGTCACATTTCCCCTACTTCCACCCCAGGGGGGCGTCAATATGTTGTAAGGCACCCCAAGGCAGTGACCTAAGTGGGGGTGAAGTTTGCGGTGCACGGGGGGAAAGTTGAATTTTTGGATGAAAATGCGTATTTTCATACTTTGAAAATTTCAGGCGTGTGTCGGACTTCCAGGCGGGGGCAGCCGCCAGAGGTGTACCGGGGACGCTTCCAGGAGCCTGGGGGAGATTTTCTGGAAGAGTCCTTGACACTTAGAAAAATTTTGAGAAAATCTCGATTTTGTGAAAAATGTCACATTTCCCCTACTTCCACCCCAGGGGGGCGTCAATATGTTGTAAGGCACCCCAAGGCAGTGACCTAAGTGGGGGTGAAGTTTGCGGTGCACGGGGGGAAAGTTGAATTTTTGGATGAAAATGCGTATTTTCATACTTTGAAAATTTCAGGCGTGTGTCGGACTTCCAGGCGGGGGCAGCCGCCAGAGGTGTACCGGGGACGCTTCCAGGAGCCTGGGGGAGATTTTCTGGAAGAGTCCTTGACACTTAGAAAAATTTTGAGAAAATCTCGATTTTGTGAAAAATGTCACATTTCCCCTACTTCCACCCCAGGGGGGCGTCAATATGTTGTAAGGCACCCCAAGGCAGTGACCTAAGTGGGGGTGAAGTTTGCGGTGCACGGGGGGAAAGTTGAATTTTTGGATGAAAATGCGTATTTTCATACTTTGAAAATTTCAGGCGTGTGTCGGACTTCCAGGCGGGGGCAGCCGCCAGAGGTGTACCGGGGACGCTTCCAGGAGCCTGGGGGAGATTTTCTGGAAGAGTCCTTGACACTTAGAAAAATTTTGAGAAAATCTCGATTTTGTGAAAAATGTCACATTTCCCCTACTTCCACCCCAGGGGGGCGTCAATATGTTGTAAGGCACCCCAAGGCAGTGACCTAAGTGGGGGTGAAGTTTGCGGTGCACGGGGGGAAAGTTGAATTTTTGGATGAAAATGCGTATTTTCATACTTTGAAAATTTCAGGCGTGTGTCGGACTTCCAGGCGGGGGCAGCCGCCAGAGGTGTACCGGGGACGCTTCCAGGAGCCTGGGGGAGATTTTCTGGAAGAGTCCTTGACACTTAGAAAAATTTTGAGAAATTTCCGATTTTGTGTAAAAATCACCCATTTCCCCTACTTCCACCCTAAAGGGGCGTCAATATGTCGTAAGGCGCCCCTAGACAGTGACCTAAGTGGGGGTGAAGTTTGGGTCTGCTGGGTGGAAAACTGAAAAAAAGCGATTTTGTGACTTTGAGAACAAACAGAGAGCTCAAAACTTTGAAAAACGTCAGACCGCTGTCAGACTTCCAGGCGGGGGAAAGCTCTGAGGTTGTACCGAGGACACTTCCATGGCCCCCGGATTGATTTTCAAGAAAGAGTCCTTGGGACTTTGAAATTTTCCGGCGAGCTGTTTTTGGCTTCCGGGAGCCGTAGAACTTTGGGAAATCGATTCCGCTCACCGGTTCAGGGTGTTTCGAGCTAGTCCAGGTCCCAGCTACGCCGCCTGGCCTCCAAATTTCGCAAATTCGAAAAAAAAAAAAATAGAACCGGAATGAGGAAATTTCTGGCCGCCGGATCCGCCGCACGGCTCCAGGAGGTCGGACACTTTTTGACTTTGTTCCCTTAAAGTGGGGGTCGGTGTCTCACCATGCAAATACCCAGTTTTGCACACCAGCTGCAGGATATAGGAGAGAGAGGTACCTCTCGGCCCCGACCAAAATCCGTTGTTTTCGTGGTTCCTCGACTCGGGTAGGCGGTTTGGCGAGTACCCCC
>NW_027508042.1:17500-20000 GCF_051348905.1 Ranitomeya variabilis
GAATTTTTGGATGAAAATGCGTATTTTCATACTTTGAAAATTTCAGGCGTGTGTCAGACTTCCAGGCGGGGGCAGCCGCCGGAGGCGTACCGGGGACGCTTCCAGGAGCCTGGGGAAGATTTTCTGAAAGTGTCCTTGGGACTTAGAAATATTTTGAGAAAATCTCGATTTTGTGAAAAAATGTCACATTTCCCCTACTTCCACCCCAGGGGGGCGTCAATATGTTGTAAGGCACCCCAAGGCAGTGACCTAAGTGGGGGTGAAGTTTGCGGTGCACGGGGGGAAAGTTGAATTTTTGGATGAAAATGCGTATTTTCATACTTTGAAAATTTCAGGCGTGTGTCGGACTTCCAGGCGGGGGCAGCCGCCAGAGGTGTACCGGGGACGCTTCCAGGAGCCTGGGGGAGATTTTCTGGAAGAGTCCTTGACACTTAGAAAAATTTTGAGAAAATCTCGATTTTGTGAAAAATGTCACATTTCCCCTACTTCCACCCCAGGGGGGCGTCAATATGTTGTAAGGCACCCCAAGGCAGTGACCTAAGTGGGGGTGAAGTTTGCGGTGCACGGGGGGAAAGTTGAATTTTTGGATGAAAATGCGTATTTTCATACTTTGAAAATTTCAGGCGTGTGTCGGACTTCCAGGCGGGGGCAGCCGCCAGAGGTGTACCGGGGACGCTTCCAGGAGCCTGGGGGAGATTTTCTGGAAGAGTCCTTGACACTTAGAAAAATTTTGAGAAAATCTCGATTTTGTGAAAAATGTCACATTTCCCCTACTTCCACCCCAGGGGGGCGTCAATATGTTGTAAGGCACCCCAAGGCAGTGACCTAAGTGGGGGTGAAGTTTGCGGTGCACGGGGGGAAAGTTGAATTTTTGGATGAAAATGCGTATTTTCATACTTTGAAAATTTCAGGCGTGTGTCGGACTTCCAGGCGGGGGCAGCCGCCAGAGGTGTACCGGGGACGCTTCCAGGAGCCTGGGGGAGATTTTCTGGAAGAGTCCTTGACACTTAGAAAAATTTTGAGAAAATCTCGATTTTGTGAAAAATGTCACATTTCCCCTACTTCCACCCCAGGGGGGCGTCAATATGTTGTAAGGCACCCCAAGGCAGTGACCTAAGTGGGGGTGAAGTTTGCGGTGCACGGGGGGAAAGTTGAATTTTTGGATGAAAATGCGTATTTTCATACTTTGAAAATTTCAGGCGTGTGTCGGACTTCCAGGCGGGGGCAGCCGCCAGAGGTGTACCGGGGACGCTTCCAGGAGCCTGGGGGAGATTTTCTGGAAGAGTCCTTGACACTTAGAAAAATTTTGAGAAATTTCCGATTTTGTGTAAAAATCACCCATTTCCCCTACTTCCACCCTAAAGGGGCGTCAATATGTCGTAAGGCGCCCCTAGACAGTGACCTAAGTGGGGGTGAAGTTTGGGTCTGCTGGGTGGAAAACTGAAAAAAAGCGATTTTGTGACTTTGAGAACAAACAGAGAGCTCAAAACTTTGAAAAACGTCAGACCGCTGTCAGACTTCCAGGCGGGGGAAAGCTCTGAGGTTGTACCGAGGACACTTCCATGGCCCCCGGATTGATTTTCAAGAAAGAGTCCTTGGGACTTTGAAATTTTCCGGCGAGCTGTTTTTGGCTTCCGGGAGCCGTAGAACTTTGGGAAATCGATTCCGCTCACCGGTTCAGGGTGTTTCGAGCTAGTCCAGGTCCCAGCTACGCCGCCTGGCCTCCAAATTTCGCAAATTCGAAAAAAAAAAAAATAGAACCGGAATGAGGAAATTTCTGGCCGCCGGATCCGCCGCACGGCTCCAGGAGGTCGGACACTTTTTGACTTTGTTCCCTTAAAGTGGGGGTCGGTGTCTCACCATGCAAATACCCAGTTTTGCACACCAGCTGCAGGATATAGGAGAGAGAGGTACCTCTCGGCCCCGACCAAAATCCGTTGTTTTCGTGGTTCCTCGACTCGGGTAGGCGGTTTGGCGAGTACCCCCCTTTTGCATGGAAGTTCGCACTCGCGCCGAGACCAGGCTTCCGCGGCTCCAGGGGGACTTTTGCCGGTTGTCCGTCCCGAGTCCGAGACGCGTTTCCTGGGTCGCCCGAGCCCGAACGGACCCTCCCCACGTGGGTTCCTGTCCTCTGAGGGCGACGGTCGTCAGAAGGGGGGCAGATCCAGAGTCCTCGTCCGCAGGAGGGCTCTGGGAGGGCGGATCGCTCCTTCTGACTTTGTCCCCTCGGAGCGGGCTCGGCGTTTCTCTGTGTCGGATGTCTCCCGCTTCCGCGCCAACGGGGAGACCTATGAGAGAATCGCACCGCGACCCGGCTTCCGTCTCGAGGGCGCCCGGAGCGCGCCGGACACTCGCTTCCAGGACTCCAGGGGCACGTTTCTTCCCCGTCTCCCCCGAGGGGAAGAACGGAGGCAGGGGTTCCACCCGAGCCCCTGCCCTTTCTTCCGATCGATCTGGCTCAGCGCTCCCGGGTGGGGAGGTGGTGCCGCTCGCTCGGCCC
>NW_027508042.1:30000-35000 GCF_051348905.1 Ranitomeya variabilis
TATCGATTTTGTGAAAAAATGTCACATTTCCCCTACTTCCACCCCAGGGGGGCGTCAATATGTTGTAAAGCACCCCAGGGCAGTGACCTAAATGCGGGTGAAGTTTGCGGTGCACGGGGGGAAAGTTGAATTTTTGGATGAAAATGCGTATTTTCATACTTTGAAAATTTCAGGCGTGTGTCAGACTTCCAGGCGGGGGCAGCCGCTGGAGGCGTACCGAGGACGCTTCCAGGAGCCTGGGGAAGATTTTCTGAAAGTGTCCTTGGGACTTAGAAATATTTTGAGAAAATCTCGATTTTGTGAAAAATGTCACATTTCCCCTACTTCCACCACAGGGGGGCGTCAATATGTTGTGAGGTAACCCAGGACAGTGACCTAACTGTGGGTAAAGTTTGCGGGGCACGGGCGGAAAGTTGAATTTTTGGATGAAAATGCGTATTTTCATACTTTGAAATTTTCAGGCGTGTGTCAGACTTCCAGGCGGGTGCAGCCGCCGGAGGTGTACCGGGGACGCTTCCAGGAGCCTGGGGGAGATTTTCTGGAAGAGTGCTTGGGACTTAGTGCAATTTTTTAGAAAATCTCGATTTTGTGAAAAATGTCACATTTCCCCTACTACCACCACAGGGGGGCGTCAATATGTTGTAAGGCACCCCAAGGCAGTGACCTAAATGCGGGTGAAGTTTGCGGTGCACGGGGGGAAAGTTGAATTTTTGGATGAAAATGCGTATTTTCATACTTTAAAAATTTCAGGCGTGTGTCAGACTTCCAGGCGGGGGCAGCCGCCGGAGGTGTACCTGGGACGCTTCCAGGAGCCCGGGGAAGATTTTCTGGAAGAGTCCTTGGGACTTAGTGCAATTTTTAGAAAATCTCGATTTTGTGAAAAATGTCACATTTCCCCTACTACCACCACAGGGGGGGCGTCAATATGTTGTAAAGCACCCAAGGGCAGTGACCTAAATGCGGGTAAAGTTTGCGGTGCACGGGGGGAAAGTTGAATTTTTGGATGAAAATGCGTATTTTCATACTTTGAAAATTTCAGGCGTGTGTCGGACTTCCAGGCGGGGGCAGCCGCCAGAGGCGTACCGGGGACGCTTCCAGGAGCCTGGGGAAGATTTTCTGAAAGTGTCCTTGGGACTTAGAAATATTTTGAGAAAATCTCGATTTTGTGAAAAAATGTCACATTTCCCCTACTTCCACCACAGGGGGGCGTCAATATGTTGTAAAGCACCCCAGGGCAGTGACCTAAATGCGGGTGAAGTTTGCGGTGCACGGGGGGAAAGTTGAATTTTTGGATGAAAATGCGTATTTTCATACTTTGAAAATTTCAGGCGTGTGTCGGACTTCCAGGCGGGGGCAGCCGCCAGAGGCGTACCGGGGACGCTTCCAGGAGCCTGGGGAAGATTTCATGAAAGTGTCCTTGGGACTTAGAAATATTTTGAGAAAATCTCGATTTTGTGAAAAATGTCACATTTCCCCTACTTCCACCACAGGGGGGCGTCAATATGTTGTGAGGTACCCCAGGACAGTGACCTAACTGTGGGTAAAGTTTGCGGGGCACGGGCGGAAAGTCGAATTTTGGATGAAAATGCATTATTTTCATACTTTGAAAATTCCAGGCGTGTGTCAGACTTCCAGGCGGGGGCAGCCGCTGGAGGCGTACCGAGGACGCTTCCAGGAGCCTGGGGAAGATTTTCTGAAAGTGTCCTTGGGACTTAGAAATATTTTGAGAAAATCTCGATTTTGTGAAAAAATGTCACATTTCCCCTACTTCCACCCCAGGGGGGCGTCAATATGTTGTGAGGTACCCCAGGACAGTGACCTAACTGTGGGTAAAGTTTGCGGGGCACGGGCGGAAAGTCGAATTTTGGATGAAAATGCATTATTTTCATACTTTGAAAATTTCAGGCGTGTGTCAGACTTCCAGGCGGGGGCAGCCGCCGGAGGCGTACCGAGGACGCTTCCAGGAGCCTGGGGAAGATTTTCTGAAAGTGTCCTTGGGACTTAGAAAAATTTTGAGAAATTTCCGATTTTGTGAAAAATGTCACATTTCCCCTACTTCCACCCCAGGGGGGCGTCAATATGTTGTAAAGCACCCCAGGGCAGTGACCTAAATGAGGGTGAATTTTGCGGTGCACGGGCGGAAAGTCGAATTTTTGGATGAAAATGCGTATTTTCATACTTTGAAAATTTCAGGCGTGTGTCAGACTTCCAGGCGGGGGCAGCCGCCGGAGGCGTACCGGGGACGCTTCCAGGAGCCTGGGGAAGATTTTCTGAAAGTGTCCTTGGGACTTAGAAATATTTTGAGAAAATCTCGATTTTGTGAAAAAATGTCACATTTCCCCTACTTCCACCCCAGGGGGGCGTCAATATGTTGTAAGGCACCCCAAGGCAGTGACCTAAGTGGGGGTGAAGTTTGCGGTGCACGGGGGGAAAGTTGAATTTTTGGATGAAAATGCGTATTTTCATACTTTGAAAATTTCAGGCGTGTGTCGGACTTCCAGGCGGGGGCAGCCGCCAGAGGTGTACCGGGGACGCTTCCAGGAGCCTGGGGGAGATTTTCTGGAAGAGTCCTTGACACTTAGAAAAATTTTGAGAAAATCTCGATTTTGTGAAAAATGTCACATTTCCCCTACTTCCACCCCAGGGGGGCGTCAATATGTTGTAAGGCACCCCAAGGCAGTGACCTAAGTGGGGGTGAAGTTTGCGGTGCACGGGGGGAAAGTTGAATTTTTGGATGAAAATGCGTATTTTCATACTTTGAAAATTTCAGGCGTGTGTCGGACTTCCAGGCGGGGGCAGCCGCCAGAGGTGTACCGGGGACGCTTCCAGGAGCCTGGGGGAGATTTTCTGGAAGAGTCCTTGACACTTAGAAAAATTTTGAGAAAATCTCGATTTTGTGAAAAATGTCACATTTCCCCTACTTCCACCCCAGGGGGGCGTCAATATGTTGTAAGGCACCCCAAGGCAGTGACCTAAGTGGGGGTGAAGTTTGCGGTGCACGGGGGGAAAGTTGAATTTTTGGATGAAAATGCGTATTTTCATACTTTGAAAATTTCAGGCGTGTGTCGGACTTCCAGGCGGGGGCAGCCGCCAGAGGTGTACCGGGGACGCTTCCAGGAGCCTGGGGGAGATTTTCTGGAAGAGTCCTTGACACTTAGAAAAATTTTGAGAAAATCTCGATTTTGTGAAAAATGTCACATTTCCCCTACTTCCACCCCAGGGGGGCGTCAATATGTTGTAAGGCACCCCAAGGCAGTGACCTAAGTGGGGGTGAAGTTTGCGGTGCACGGGGGGAAAGTTGAATTTTTGGATGAAAATGCGTATTTTCATACTTTGAAAATTTCAGGCGTGTGTCGGACTTCCAGGCGGGGGCAGCCGCCAGAGGTGTACCGGGGACGCTTCCAGGAGCCTGGGGGAGATTTTCTGGAAGAGTCCTTGACACTTAGAAAAATTTTGAGAAAATCTCGATTTTGTGAAAAATGTCACATTTCCCCTACTTCCACCCCAGGGGGGCGTCAATATGTTGTAAGGCACCCCAAGGCAGTGACCTAAGTGGGGGTGAAGTTTGCGGTGCACGGGGGGAAAGTTGAATTTTTGGATGAAAATGCGTATTTTCATACTTTGAAAATTTCAGGCGTGTGTCGGACTTCCAGGCGGGGGCAGCCGCCAGAGGTGTACCGGGGACGCTTCCAGGAGCCTGGGGGAGATTTTCTGGAAGAGTCCTTGACACTTAGAAAAATTTTGAGAAAATCTCGATTTTGTGAAAAATGTCACATTTCCCCTACTTCCACCCCAGGGGGGCGTCAATATGTTGTAAGGCACCCCAAGGCAGTGACCTAAGTGGGGGTGAAGTTTGCGGTGCACGGGGGGAAAGTTGAATTTTTGGATGAAAATGCGTATTTTCATACTTTGAAAATTTCAGGCGTGTGTCGGACTTCCAGGCGGGGGCAGCCGCCAGAGGTGTACCGGGGACGCTTCCAGGAGCCTGGGGGAGATTTTCTGGAAGAGTCCTTGACACTTAGAAAAATTTTGAGAAATTTCCGATTTTGTGTAAAAATCACCCATTTCCCCTACTTCCACCCTAAAGGGGCGTCAATATGTCGTAAGGCGCCCCTAGACAGTGACCTAAGTGGGGGTGAAGTTTGGGTCTGCTGGGTGGAAAACTGAAAAAAAGCGATTTTGTGACTTTGAGAACAAACAGAGAGCTCAAAACTTTGAAAAACGTCAGACCGCTGTCAGACTTCCAGGCGGGGGAAAGCTCTGAGGTTGTACCGAGGACACTTCCATGGCCCCCGGATTGATTTTCAAGAAAGAGTCCTTGGGACTTTGAAATTTTCCGGCGAGCTGTTTTTGGCTTCCGGGAGCCGTAGAACTTTGGGAAATCGATTCCGCTCACCGGTTCAGGGTGTTTCGAGCTAGTCCAGGTCCCAGCTACGCCGCCTGGCCTCCAAATTTCGCAAATTCGAAAAAAAAAAAAATAGAACCGGAATGAGGAAATTTCTGGCCGCCGGATCCGCCGCACGGCTCCAGGAGGTCGGACACTTTTTGACTTTGTTCCCTTAAAGTGGGGGTCGGTGTCTCACCATGCAAATACCCAGTTTTGCACACCAGCTGCAGGATATAGGAGAGAGAGGTACCTCTCGGCCCCGACCAAAATCCGTTGTTTTCGTGGTTCCTCGACTCGGGTAGGCGGTTTGGCGAGTACCCCCCTTTTGCATGGAAGTTCGCACTCGCGCCGAGACCAGGCTTCCGCGGCTCCAGGGGGACTTTTGCCGGTTGTCCGTCCCGAGTCCGAGACGCGTTTCCTGGGTCGCCCGAGCCCGAACGGACCCTCCCCACGTGGGTTCCTGTCCTCTGAGGGCGACGGTCGTCAGAAGGGGGGCAGATCCAGAGTCCTCGTCCGCAGGAGGGCTCTGGGAGGGCGGATCGCTCCTTCTGACTTTGTCCCCTCGGAGCGGGCTCGGCGTTTCTCTGTGTCGGATGTCTCCCGCTTCCGCGCC
>NW_027508042.1:45000-50000 GCF_051348905.1 Ranitomeya variabilis
TCCAGGAGCCTGGGGAAGATTTTCTGGAAGAGTCCTTGACACTTAGAAAAATTTTGAGAAAATATCGATTTTGTGAAAAAATGTCACATTTCCCCTACTTCCACCCCAGGGGGGCGTCAATATGTTGTAAAGCACCCCAGGGCAGTGACCTAAATGCGGGTGAAGTTTGCGGTGCACGGGGGGAAAGTTGAATTTTTGGATGAAAATGCGTATTTTCATACTTTGAAAATTTCAGGCGTGTGTCAGACTTCCAGGCGGGGGCAGCCGCTGGAGGCGTACCGAGGACGCTTCCAGGAGCCTGGGGAAGATTTTCTGAAAGTGTCCTTGGGACTTAGAAATATTTTGAGAAAATCTCGATTTTGTGAAAAATGTCACATTTCCCCTACTTCCACCACAGGGGGGCGTCAATATGTTGTGAGGTAACCCAGGACAGTGACCTAACTGTGGGTAAAGTTTGCGGGGCACGGGCGGAAAGTTGAATTTTTGGATGAAAATGCGTATTTTCATACTTTGAAATTTTCAGGCGTGTGTCAGACTTCCAGGCGGGTGCAGCCGCCGGAGGTGTACCGGGGACGCTTCCAGGAGCCTGGGGGAGATTTTCTGGAAGAGTGCTTGGGACTTAGTGCAATTTTTTAGAAAATCTCGATTTTGTGAAAAATGTCACATTTCCCCTACTACCACCACAGGGGGGCGTCAATATGTTGTAAGGCACCCCAAGGCAGTGACCTAAATGCGGGTGAAGTTTGCGGTGCACGGGGGGAAAGTTGAATTTTTGGATGAAAATGCGTATTTTCATACTTTAAAAATTTCAGGCGTGTGTCAGACTTCCAGGCGGGGGCAGCCGCCGGAGGTGTACCTGGGACGCTTCCAGGAGCCCGGGGAAGATTTTCTGGAAGAGTCCTTGGGACTTAGTGCAATTTTTAGAAAATCTCGATTTTGTGAAAAATGTCACATTTCCCCTACTACCACCACAGGGGGGGCGTCAATATGTTGTAAAGCACCCAAGGGCAGTGACCTAAATGCGGGTAAAGTTTGCGGTGCACGGGGGGAAAGTTGAATTTTTGGATGAAAATGCGTATTTTCATACTTTGAAAATTTCAGGCGTGTGTCGGACTTCCAGGCGGGGGCAGCCGCCAGAGGCGTACCGGGGACGCTTCCAGGAGCCTGGGGAAGATTTTCTGAAAGTGTCCTTGGGACTTAGAAATATTTTGAGAAAATCTCGATTTTGTGAAAAAATGTCACATTTCCCCTACTTCCACCACAGGGGGGCGTCAATATGTTGTAAAGCACCCCAGGGCAGTGACCTAAATGCGGGTGAAGTTTGCGGTGCACGGGGGGAAAGTTGAATTTTTGGATGAAAATGCGTATTTTCATACTTTGAAAATTTCAGGCGTGTGTCGGACTTCCAGGCGGGGGCAGCCGCCAGAGGCGTACCGGGGACGCTTCCAGGAGCCTGGGGAAGATTTCATGAAAGTGTCCTTGGGACTTAGAAATATTTTGAGAAAATCTCGATTTTGTGAAAAATGTCACATTTCCCCTACTTCCACCACAGGGGGGCGTCAATATGTTGTGAGGTACCCCAGGACAGTGACCTAACTGTGGGTAAAGTTTGCGGGGCACGGGCGGAAAGTCGAATTTTGGATGAAAATGCATTATTTTCATACTTTGAAAATTCCAGGCGTGTGTCAGACTTCCAGGCGGGGGCAGCCGCTGGAGGCGTACCGAGGACGCTTCCAGGAGCCTGGGGAAGATTTTCTGAAAGTGTCCTTGGGACTTAGAAATATTTTGAGAAAATCTCGATTTTGTGAAAAAATGTCACATTTCCCCTACTTCCACCCCAGGGGGGCGTCAATATGTTGTGAGGTACCCCAGGACAGTGACCTAACTGTGGGTAAAGTTTGCGGGGCACGGGCGGAAAGTCGAATTTTGGATGAAAATGCATTATTTTCATACTTTGAAAATTTCAGGCGTGTGTCAGACTTCCAGGCGGGGGCAGCCGCCGGAGGCGTACCGAGGACGCTTCCAGGAGCCTGGGGAAGATTTTCTGAAAGTGTCCTTGGGACTTAGAAAAATTTTGAGAAATTTCCGATTTTGTGAAAAATGTCACATTTCCCCTACTTCCACCCCAGGGGGGCGTCAATATGTTGTAAAGCACCCCAGGGCAGTGACCTAAATGAGGGTGAATTTTGCGGTGCACGGGCGGAAAGTCGAATTTTTGGATGAAAATGCGTATTTTCATACTTTGAAAATTTCAGGCGTGTGTCAGACTTCCAGGCGGGGGCAGCCGCCGGAGGCGTACCGGGGACGCTTCCAGGAGCCTGGGGAAGATTTTCTGAAAGTGTCCTTGGGACTTAGAAATATTTTGAGAAAATCTCGATTTTGTGAAAAAATGTCACATTTCCCCTACTTCCACCCCAGGGGGGCGTCAATATGTTGTAAGGCACCCCAAGGCAGTGACCTAAGTGGGGGTGAAGTTTGCGGTGCACGGGGGGAAAGTTGAATTTTTGGATGAAAATGCGTATTTTCATACTTTGAAAATTTCAGGCGTGTGTCGGACTTCCAGGCGGGGGCAGCCGCCAGAGGTGTACCGGGGACGCTTCCAGGAGCCTGGGGGAGATTTTCTGGAAGAGTCCTTGACACTTAGAAAAATTTTGAGAAAATCTCGATTTTGTGAAAAATGTCACATTTCCCCTACTTCCACCCCAGGGGGGCGTCAATATGTTGTAAGGCACCCCAAGGCAGTGACCTAAGTGGGGGTGAAGTTTGCGGTGCACGGGGGGAAAGTTGAATTTTTGGATGAAAATGCGTATTTTCATACTTTGAAAATTTCAGGCGTGTGTCGGACTTCCAGGCGGGGGCAGCCGCCAGAGGTGTACCGGGGACGCTTCCAGGAGCCTGGGGGAGATTTTCTGGAAGAGTCCTTGACACTTAGAAAAATTTTGAGAAAATCTCGATTTTGTGAAAAATGTCACATTTCCCCTACTTCCACCCCAGGGGGGCGTCAATATGTTGTAAGGCACCCCAAGGCAGTGACCTAAGTGGGGGTGAAGTTTGCGGTGCACGGGGGGAAAGTTGAATTTTTGGATGAAAATGCGTATTTTCATACTTTGAAAATTTCAGGCGTGTGTCGGACTTCCAGGCGGGGGCAGCCGCCAGAGGTGTACCGGGGACGCTTCCAGGAGCCTGGGGGAGATTTTCTGGAAGAGTCCTTGACACTTAGAAAAATTTTGAGAAAATCTCGATTTTGTGAAAAATGTCACATTTCCCCTACTTCCACCCCAGGGGGGCGTCAATATGTTGTAAGGCACCCCAAGGCAGTGACCTAAGTGGGGGTGAAGTTTGCGGTGCACGGGGGGAAAGTTGAATTTTTGGATGAAAATGCGTATTTTCATACTTTGAAAATTTCAGGCGTGTGTCGGACTTCCAGGCGGGGGCAGCCGCCAGAGGTGTACCGGGGACGCTTCCAGGAGCCTGGGGGAGATTTTCTGGAAGAGTCCTTGACACTTAGAAAAATTTTGAGAAATTTCCGATTTTGTGTAAAAATCACCCATTTCCCCTACTTCCACCCTAAAGGGGCGTCAATATGTCGTAAGGCGCCCCTAGACAGTGACCTAAGTGGGGGTGAAGTTTGGGTCTGCTGGGTGGAAAACTGAAAAAAAGCGATTTTGTGACTTTGAGAACAAACAGAGAGCTCAAAACTTTGAAAAACGTCAGACCGCTGTCAGACTTCCAGGCGGGGGAAAGCTCTGAGGTTGTACCGAGGACACTTCCATGGCCCCCGGATTGATTTTCAAGAAAGAGTCCTTGGGACTTTGAAATTTTCCGGCGAGCTGTTTTTGGCTTCCGGGAGCCGTAGAACTTTGGGAAATCGATTCCGCTCACCGGTTCAGGGTGTTTCGAGCTAGTCCAGGTCCCAGCTACGCCGCCTGGCCTCCAAATTTCGCAAATTCGAAAAAAAAAAAAATAGAACCGGAATGAGGAAATTTCTGGCCGCCGGATCCGCCGCACGGCTCCAGGAGGTCGGACACTTTTTGACTTTGTTCCCTTAAAGTGGGGGTCGGTGTCTCACCATGCAAATACCCAGTTTTGCACACCAGCTGCAGGATATAGGAGAGAGAGGTACCTCTCGGCCCCGACCAAAATCCGTTGTTTTCGTGGTTCCTCGACTCGGGTAGGCGGTTTGGCGAGTACCCCCCTTTTGCATGGAAGTTCGCACTCGCGCCGAGACCAGGCTTCCGCGGCTCCAGGGGGACTTTTGCCGGTTGTCCGTCCCGAGTCCGAGACGCGTTTCCTGGGTCGCCCGAGCCCGAACGGACCCTCCCCACGTGGGTTCCTGTCCTCTGAGGGCGACGGTCGTCAGAAGGGGGGCAGATCCAGAGTCCTCGTCCGCAGGAGGGCTCTGGGAGGGCGGATCGCTCCTTCTGACTTTGTCCCCTCGGAGCGGGCTCGGCGTTTCTCTGTGTCGGATGTCTCCCGCTTCCGCGCCAACGGGGAGACCTATGAGAGAATCGCACCGCGACCCGGCTTCCGTCTCGAGGGCGCCCGGAGCGCGCCGGACACTCGCTTCCAGGACTCCAGGGGCACGTTTCTTCCCCGTCTCCCCCGAGGGGAAGAACGGAGGCAGGGGTTCCACCCGAGCCCCTGCCCTTTCTTCCGATCGATCTGGCTCAGCGCTCCCGGGTGGGGAGGTGGTGCCGCTCGCTCGGCCCGGGCTTTGGAGCCCGCGTCGGTTTACGGCGGGCGGTCTCCTTCCTCTGTTACCCCCCCCCGGGTTTCAGGCACTCGTCCTTGGGCGCGCACGCCGGCGGTCGCCCTCCCGTCTACGGACGGAGGCGGCCGAGCTGTGGGGAGTTTGACCCGAACCGTGGTACGGCAGCGGTCCGACGACCCGCACGGGCGAACGGAGGGGCGCCCACCCACCTCGGCGTGGGGGCCCGCCGTCCGAATCGCTCCCCGCGCGGGGCAGCACAACGATCTTCTCCGAGGGCGGCCCTTTGACT
>NW_027508042.1:60000-65000 GCF_051348905.1 Ranitomeya variabilis
AATTTTCAGGCGTGTGTCAGACTTCCAGGCGGGTGCAGCCGCCGGAGGTGTACCGGGGACGCTTCCAGGAGCCTGGGGGAGATTTTCTGGAAGAGTGCTTGGGACTTAGTGCAATTTTTTAGAAAATCTCGATTTTGTGAAAAATGTCACATTTCCCCTACTACCACCACAGGGGGGCGTCAATATGTTGTAAGGCACCCCAAGGCAGTGACCTAAATGCGGGTGAAGTTTGCGGTGCACGGGGGGAAAGTTGAATTTTTGGATGAAAATGCGTATTTTCATACTTTAAAAATTTCAGGCGTGTGTCAGACTTCCAGGCGGGGGCAGCCGCCGGAGGTGTACCTGGGACGCTTCCAGGAGCCCGGGGAAGATTTTCTGGAAGAGTCCTTGGGACTTAGTGCAATTTTTAGAAAATCTCGATTTTGTGAAAAATGTCACATTTCCCCTACTACCACCACAGGGGGGGCGTCAATATGTTGTAAAGCACCCAAGGGCAGTGACCTAAATGCGGGTAAAGTTTGCGGTGCACGGGGGGAAAGTTGAATTTTTGGATGAAAATGCGTATTTTCATACTTTGAAAATTTCAGGCGTGTGTCGGACTTCCAGGCGGGGGCAGCCGCCAGAGGCGTACCGGGGACGCTTCCAGGAGCCTGGGGAAGATTTTCTGAAAGTGTCCTTGGGACTTAGAAATATTTTGAGAAAATCTCGATTTTGTGAAAAAATGTCACATTTCCCCTACTTCCACCACAGGGGGGCGTCAATATGTTGTAAAGCACCCCAGGGCAGTGACCTAAATGCGGGTGAAGTTTGCGGTGCACGGGGGGAAAGTTGAATTTTTGGATGAAAATGCGTATTTTCATACTTTGAAAATTTCAGGCGTGTGTCGGACTTCCAGGCGGGGGCAGCCGCCAGAGGCGTACCGGGGACGCTTCCAGGAGCCTGGGGAAGATTTCATGAAAGTGTCCTTGGGACTTAGAAATATTTTGAGAAAATCTCGATTTTGTGAAAAATGTCACATTTCCCCTACTTCCACCACAGGGGGGCGTCAATATGTTGTGAGGTACCCCAGGACAGTGACCTAACTGTGGGTAAAGTTTGCGGGGCACGGGCGGAAAGTCGAATTTTGGATGAAAATGCATTATTTTCATACTTTGAAAATTCCAGGCGTGTGTCAGACTTCCAGGCGGGGGCAGCCGCTGGAGGCGTACCGAGGACGCTTCCAGGAGCCTGGGGAAGATTTTCTGAAAGTGTCCTTGGGACTTAGAAATATTTTGAGAAAATCTCGATTTTGTGAAAAAATGTCACATTTCCCCTACTTCCACCCCAGGGGGGCGTCAATATGTTGTGAGGTACCCCAGGACAGTGACCTAACTGTGGGTAAAGTTTGCGGGGCACGGGCGGAAAGTCGAATTTTGGATGAAAATGCATTATTTTCATACTTTGAAAATTTCAGGCGTGTGTCAGACTTCCAGGCGGGGGCAGCCGCCGGAGGCGTACCGAGGACGCTTCCAGGAGCCTGGGGAAGATTTTCTGAAAGTGTCCTTGGGACTTAGAAAAATTTTGAGAAATTTCCGATTTTGTGAAAAATGTCACATTTCCCCTACTTCCACCCCAGGGGGGCGTCAATATGTTGTAAAGCACCCCAGGGCAGTGACCTAAATGAGGGTGAATTTTGCGGTGCACGGGCGGAAAGTCGAATTTTTGGATGAAAATGCGTATTTTCATACTTTGAAAATTTCAGGCGTGTGTCAGACTTCCAGGCGGGGGCAGCCGCCGGAGGCGTACCGGGGACGCTTCCAGGAGCCTGGGGAAGATTTTCTGAAAGTGTCCTTGGGACTTAGAAATATTTTGAGAAAATCTCGATTTTGTGAAAAAATGTCACATTTCCCCTACTTCCACCCCAGGGGGGCGTCAATATGTTGTAAGGCACCCCAAGGCAGTGACCTAAGTGGGGGTGAAGTTTGCGGTGCACGGGGGGAAAGTTGAATTTTTGGATGAAAATGCGTATTTTCATACTTTGAAAATTTCAGGCGTGTGTCGGACTTCCAGGCGGGGGCAGCCGCCAGAGGTGTACCGGGGACGCTTCCAGGAGCCTGGGGGAGATTTTCTGGAAGAGTCCTTGACACTTAGAAAAATTTTGAGAAAATCTCGATTTTGTGAAAAATGTCACATTTCCCCTACTTCCACCCCAGGGGGGCGTCAATATGTTGTAAGGCACCCCAAGGCAGTGACCTAAGTGGGGGTGAAGTTTGCGGTGCACGGGGGGAAAGTTGAATTTTTGGATGAAAATGCGTATTTTCATACTTTGAAAATTTCAGGCGTGTGTCGGACTTCCAGGCGGGGGCAGCCGCCAGAGGTGTACCGGGGACGCTTCCAGGAGCCTGGGGGAGATTTTCTGGAAGAGTCCTTGACACTTAGAAAAATTTTGAGAAAATCTCGATTTTGTGAAAAATGTCACATTTCCCCTACTTCCACCCCAGGGGGGCGTCAATATGTTGTAAGGCACCCCAAGGCAGTGACCTAAGTGGGGGTGAAGTTTGCGGTGCACGGGGGGAAAGTTGAATTTTTGGATGAAAATGCGTATTTTCATACTTTGAAAATTTCAGGCGTGTGTCGGACTTCCAGGCGGGGGCAGCCGCCAGAGGTGTACCGGGGACGCTTCCAGGAGCCTGGGGGAGATTTTCTGGAAGAGTCCTTGACACTTAGAAAAATTTTGAGAAAATCTCGATTTTGTGAAAAATGTCACATTTCCCCTACTTCCACCCCAGGGGGGCGTCAATATGTTGTAAGGCACCCCAAGGCAGTGACCTAAGTGGGGGTGAAGTTTGCGGTGCACGGGGGGAAAGTTGAATTTTTGGATGAAAATGCGTATTTTCATACTTTGAAAATTTCAGGCGTGTGTCGGACTTCCAGGCGGGGGCAGCCGCCAGAGGTGTACCGGGGACGCTTCCAGGAGCCTGGGGGAGATTTTCTGGAAGAGTCCTTGACACTTAGAAAAATTTTGAGAAATTTCCGATTTTGTGTAAAAATCACCCATTTCCCCTACTTCCACCCTAAAGGGGCGTCAATATGTCGTAAGGCGCCCCTAGACAGTGACCTAAGTGGGGGTGAAGTTTGGGTCTGCTGGGTGGAAAACTGAAAAAAAGCGATTTTGTGACTTTGAGAACAAACAGAGAGCTCAAAACTTTGAAAAACGTCAGACCGCTGTCAGACTTCCAGGCGGGGGAAAGCTCTGAGGTTGTACCGAGGACACTTCCATGGCCCCCGGATTGATTTTCAAGAAAGAGTCCTTGGGACTTTGAAATTTTCCGGCGAGCTGTTTTTGGCTTCCGGGAGCCGTAGAACTTTGGGAAATCGATTCCGCTCACCGGTTCAGGGTGTTTCGAGCTAGTCCAGGTCCCAGCTACGCCGCCTGGCCTCCAAATTTCGCAAATTCGAAAAAAAAAAAAATAGAACCGGAATGAGGAAATTTCTGGCCGCCGGATCCGCCGCACGGCTCCAGGAGGTCGGACACTTTTTGACTTTGTTCCCTTAAAGTGGGGGTCGGTGTCTCACCATGCAAATACCCAGTTTTGCACACCAGCTGCAGGATATAGGAGAGAGAGGTACCTCTCGGCCCCGACCAAAATCCGTTGTTTTCGTGGTTCCTCGACTCGGGTAGGCGGTTTGGCGAGTACCCCCCTTTTGCATGGAAGTTCGCACTCGCGCCGAGACCAGGCTTCCGCGGCTCCAGGGGGACTTTTGCCGGTTGTCCGTCCCGAGTCCGAGACGCGTTTCCTGGGTCGCCCGAGCCCGAACGGACCCTCCCCACGTGGGTTCCTGTCCTCTGAGGGCGACGGTCGTCAGAAGGGGGGCAGATCCAGAGTCCTCGTCCGCAGGAGGGCTCTGGGAGGGCGGATCGCTCCTTCTGACTTTGTCCCCTCGGAGCGGGCTCGGCGTTTCTCTGTGTCGGATGTCTCCCGCTTCCGCGCCAACGGGGAGACCTATGAGAGAATCGCACCGCGACCCGGCTTCCGTCTCGAGGGCGCCCGGAGCGCGCCGGACACTCGCTTCCAGGACTCCAGGGGCACGTTTCTTCCCCGTCTCCCCCGAGGGGAAGAACGGAGGCAGGGGTTCCACCCGAGCCCCTGCCCTTTCTTCCGATCGATCTGGCTCAGCGCTCCCGGGTGGGGAGGTGGTGCCGCTCGCTCGGCCCGGGCTTTGGAGCCCGCGTCGGTTTACGGCGGGCGGTCTCCTTCCTCTGTTACCCCCCCCCGGGTTTCAGGCACTCGTCCTTGGGCGCGCACGCCGGCGGTCGCCCTCCCGTCTACGGACGGAGGCGGCCGAGCTGTGGGGAGTTTGACCCGAACCGTGGTACGGCAGCGGTCCGACGACCCGCACGGGCGAACGGAGGGGCGCCCACCCACCTCGGCGTGGGGGCCCGCCGTCCGAATCGCTCCCCGCGCGGGGCAGCACAACGATCTTCTCCGAGGGCGGCCCTTTGACTTTCAGATGCGCAGCTCGTCCGCGGAGGCCCGCGCCGCACCCCAGCGTCCGAAGGGCGGCCTCCGCGGTGGGCATCGGCGAGAGCGGCGGCGGTGGGTGGCGCTTCCACGCCACCGCCGAGCTCCGCGTTTTCCAGTCTTTTCCCGAGCCCCTACGATAGTGGGGGGATGACAGACGTGCGGGGAGGCGGGCGAGTGGGTTCTCACCGTGCGGTGTGCCCCGCGGCCGAACGCCGTCGCCTTCCCCTCGTCCGCCGTCCTCCGAGGCGGCTCGGCAGGGAGCGCGAGAGCGAGAGGGAGAGCGAGAGAGAGAGACCAAGCGGACGCCCCGGAGCGAGAAGGGAGGATGGAGAAGGAAAGACGAATCGAAGGGGGGCACGAGTTTGGCGAAGGGAGTACCCGGCGTATTGCCGCACCGGACTTCGTCTGTTCTCAACAGTCGAGACACGGCTTCGGGGGGAGACGCCGCTCGGTCGGTCACCTTTGAGGTTACGGGCAAGAGCCCGGGACAAGGGA
>NW_027508042.1:75000-79562 GCF_051348905.1 Ranitomeya variabilis
AGGAGCCCGGGGAAGATTTTCTGGAAGAGTCCTTGGGACTTAGTGCAATTTTTAGAAAATCTCGATTTTGTGAAAAATGTCACATTTCCCCTACTACCACCACAGGGGGGGCGTCAATATGTTGTAAAGCACCCAAGGGCAGTGACCTAAATGCGGGTAAAGTTTGCGGTGCACGGGGGGAAAGTTGAATTTTTGGATGAAAATGCGTATTTTCATACTTTGAAAATTTCAGGCGTGTGTCGGACTTCCAGGCGGGGGCAGCCGCCAGAGGCGTACCGGGGACGCTTCCAGGAGCCTGGGGAAGATTTTCTGAAAGTGTCCTTGGGACTTAGAAATATTTTGAGAAAATCTCGATTTTGTGAAAAAATGTCACATTTCCCCTACTTCCACCACAGGGGGGCGTCAATATGTTGTAAAGCACCCCAGGGCAGTGACCTAAATGCGGGTGAAGTTTGCGGTGCACGGGGGGAAAGTTGAATTTTTGGATGAAAATGCGTATTTTCATACTTTGAAAATTTCAGGCGTGTGTCGGACTTCCAGGCGGGGGCAGCCGCCAGAGGCGTACCGGGGACGCTTCCAGGAGCCTGGGGAAGATTTCATGAAAGTGTCCTTGGGACTTAGAAATATTTTGAGAAAATCTCGATTTTGTGAAAAATGTCACATTTCCCCTACTTCCACCACAGGGGGGCGTCAATATGTTGTGAGGTACCCCAGGACAGTGACCTAACTGTGGGTAAAGTTTGCGGGGCACGGGCGGAAAGTCGAATTTTGGATGAAAATGCATTATTTTCATACTTTGAAAATTCCAGGCGTGTGTCAGACTTCCAGGCGGGGGCAGCCGCTGGAGGCGTACCGAGGACGCTTCCAGGAGCCTGGGGAAGATTTTCTGAAAGTGTCCTTGGGACTTAGAAATATTTTGAGAAAATCTCGATTTTGTGAAAAAATGTCACATTTCCCCTACTTCCACCCCAGGGGGGCGTCAATATGTTGTGAGGTACCCCAGGACAGTGACCTAACTGTGGGTAAAGTTTGCGGGGCACGGGCGGAAAGTCGAATTTTGGATGAAAATGCATTATTTTCATACTTTGAAAATTTCAGGCGTGTGTCAGACTTCCAGGCGGGGGCAGCCGCCGGAGGCGTACCGAGGACGCTTCCAGGAGCCTGGGGAAGATTTTCTGAAAGTGTCCTTGGGACTTAGAAAAATTTTGAGAAATTTCCGATTTTGTGAAAAATGTCACATTTCCCCTACTTCCACCCCAGGGGGGCGTCAATATGTTGTAAAGCACCCCAGGGCAGTGACCTAAATGAGGGTGAATTTTGCGGTGCACGGGCGGAAAGTCGAATTTTTGGATGAAAATGCGTATTTTCATACTTTGAAAATTTCAGGCGTGTGTCAGACTTCCAGGCGGGGGCAGCCGCCGGAGGCGTACCGGGGACGCTTCCAGGAGCCTGGGGAAGATTTTCTGAAAGTGTCCTTGGGACTTAGAAATATTTTGAGAAAATCTCGATTTTGTGAAAAAATGTCACATTTCCCCTACTTCCACCCCAGGGGGGCGTCAATATGTTGTAAGGCACCCCAAGGCAGTGACCTAAGTGGGGGTGAAGTTTGCGGTGCACGGGGGGAAAGTTGAATTTTTGGATGAAAATGCGTATTTTCATACTTTGAAAATTTCAGGCGTGTGTCGGACTTCCAGGCGGGGGCAGCCGCCAGAGGTGTACCGGGGACGCTTCCAGGAGCCTGGGGGAGATTTTCTGGAAGAGTCCTTGACACTTAGAAAAATTTTGAGAAAATCTCGATTTTGTGAAAAATGTCACATTTCCCCTACTTCCACCCCAGGGGGGCGTCAATATGTTGTAAGGCACCCCAAGGCAGTGACCTAAGTGGGGGTGAAGTTTGCGGTGCACGGGGGGAAAGTTGAATTTTTGGATGAAAATGCGTATTTTCATACTTTGAAAATTTCAGGCGTGTGTCGGACTTCCAGGCGGGGGCAGCCGCCAGAGGTGTACCGGGGACGCTTCCAGGAGCCTGGGGGAGATTTTCTGGAAGAGTCCTTGACACTTAGAAAAATTTTGAGAAAATCTCGATTTTGTGAAAAATGTCACATTTCCCCTACTTCCACCCCAGGGGGGCGTCAATATGTTGTAAGGCACCCCAAGGCAGTGACCTAAGTGGGGGTGAAGTTTGCGGTGCACGGGGGGAAAGTTGAATTTTTGGATGAAAATGCGTATTTTCATACTTTGAAAATTTCAGGCGTGTGTCGGACTTCCAGGCGGGGGCAGCCGCCAGAGGTGTACCGGGGACGCTTCCAGGAGCCTGGGGGAGATTTTCTGGGAAGAGTCCTTGACACTTAGAAAAATTTTGAGAAAATCTCGATTTTGTGAAAAATGTCACATTTCCCCTACTTCCACCCCAGGGGGGCGTCAATATGTTGTAAGGCACCCCAAGGCAGTGACCTAAGTGGGGGTGAAGTTTGCGGTGCACGGGGGGAAAGTTGAATTTTTGGATGAAAATGCGTATTTTCATACTTTGAAAATTTCAGGCGTGTGTCGGACTTCCAGGCGGGGGCAGCCGCCAGAGGTGTACCGGGGACGCTTCCAGGAGCCTGGGGGAGATTTTCTGGAAGAGTCCTTGACACTTAGAAAAATTTTGAGAAATTTCCGATTTTGTGTAAAAATCACCCATTTCCCCTACTTCCACCCTAAAGGGGCGTCAATATGTCGTAAGGCGCCCCTAGACAGTGACCTAAGTGGGGTGAAGTTTGGGTCTGCTGGGTGGAAAACTGAAAAAAAGCGATTTTGTGACTTTGAGAACAAACAGAGAGCTCAAAACTTTGAAAAACGTCAGACCGCTGTCAGACTTCCAGGCGGGGGAAAGGCTCTGAGTTTGTCCCGAGGACACTTCCATGGCCCCCGGATTGATTTTCAAGAAAGAGTCCTTGGGACTTTGAAATTTTCCGGCGAGCTGTTTTTGGCTTCCGGGAGCCGTAGAACTTTGGGAAATCGATTCCGCTCACCGGTTCAGGGTGTTTCGAGCTAGTCCAGGTCCCAGCTACGCCGCCTGGCCTCCAAATTTCGCAAATTCGAAAAAAAAAAAAAAATAGAACCGGAATGAGGAAATTTCTGGCCGCCGGATCCGCCGCACGGCTCCAGGAGGTCGGACACTTTTTGACTTTGTTCCCTTAAAGTGGGGGTCGGTGTCTCACCATGCAAATACCCAGTTTTGCACACCAGCTGCAGGATATAGGAGAGAGAGGTACCTCTCGGCCCCGACCAAAATCCGTTGTTTTCGTGGTTCCTCGACTCGGGTAGGCGGTTTGGCGAGTACCCCCTTTTGCATGGAAGTTCGCACTCGCGCCGAGACCAGGCTTCCGCGGCTCCAGGGGGACTTTTGCCGGTTGTCCGTCCCGAGTCCGAGACGCGTTTCTGGGTCGCCCGAGCCCGAACGGACCCTCCCCACGTGGGTTCCTGTCCTCTGAGGGCGACGGTCGTCAGAAGGGGGGCAGGATCCAGAGTCCTCGTCCGCAGGAGGGCTCTGGGAGGGCGGATCGCTCCTTCTGACTTTGTCCCCTCGGAGCGGGCTCGGCGTTTCTCTGTGTCGGATGTCTCCCGCTTCCGCGCCAACGGGGAGACCTATGAGAGAATCGCACCGCGACCCGGCTTCCGTCTCGAGGGCGCCCGGAGCGCGCCGGACACTCGCTTCCAGGACTCCAGGGGCACGTTTCTTCCCCGTCTCCCCCGAGGGGAAGAACGGAGGCAGGGGTTCCACCCGAGCCCCTGCCCTTTCTTCCGATCGATCTGGCTCAGCGCTCCCGGGTGGGGAGGTGGTGCCGCTCGCTCGGCCCGGGCTTTGGAGCCCGCGTCGGTTTACGGCGGGCGGTCTCCTTCCTCTGTTACCCCCCCCCGGGTTTCAGGCACTCGTCCTTGGGCGCGCACGCCGGCGGTCGCCCTCCCGTCTACGGACGGAGGCGGCCGAGCTGTGGGGAGTTTGACCCGAACCGTGGTACGGCAGCGGTCCGACGACCCGCACGGGCGAACGGAGGGGCGCCCACCCACCTCGGCGTGGGGGCCCGCCGTCCGAATCGCTCCCCGCGCGGGGCAGCACAACGATCTTCTCCGAGGGCGGCCCTTTGACTTTCAGATGCGCAGCTCGTCCGCGGAGGCCCGCGCCGCACCCCAGCGTCCGAAGGGCGGCCTCCGCGGTGGGCATCGGCGAGAGCGGCGGCGGTGGGTGGCGCTTCCACGCCACCGCCGAGCTCCGCGTTTTCCAGTCTTTTTCCCGAGCCCCTACGATAGTGGGGGGATGACAGACGTGCGGGGAGGCGGGCGAGTGGGTTCTCACCGTGCGGTGTGCCCCGCGGCCGAACGCCGTCGCCTTCCCCTCGTCCGCCGTCCTCCGAGGCGGCTCGGCAGGGGAGCGCGAGAGCGAGAGGGAGAGCGAGAGAGAGAGACCAAGCGGACGCCCCGGAGCGAGAAGGGAGGATGGAGAAGGAAAGACGAATCGAAGGGGGGCACGAGTTTGGCGAAGGGAGTACCCGGCGTATTGCCGCACCGGACTTCGACTG
>NW_027508043.1:12500-15000 GCF_051348905.1 Ranitomeya variabilis
AGGCGGGGGCAGCCGCCGGAGGCGTACCGAGGACGCTTCCAGGAGCCTGGGGAAGATTTTCTGAAAGTGTCCTTGGGACTTAGAAAAATTTTGAGAAATTTCCGATTTTGTGAAAAATGTCACATTTCCCCTACTTCCACCCCAGGGGGGCGTCAATATGTTGAAAGCACCCCAGGGCAGTGACCTAAATGAGGGTGAATTTTGCGGTGCACGGGCGGAAAGTCGAATTTTTGGATGAAAATGCGTATTTTCATACTTTGAAAATTTCAGGCGTGTGTCAGACTTCCAGGCGGGGGCAGCCGCCGGAGGCGTACCGGGGACGCTTCCAGGAGCCTGGGGAAGATTTTCTGAAAGTGTCCTTGGGACTTAGAAATATTTTGAGAAAATCTCGATTTTGTGAAAAAATGTCACATTTCCCCTACTTCCACCCCAGGGGGGCGTCAATATGTTGTAAGGCACCCCAAGGCAGTGACCTAAGTGGGGGTGAAGTTTGCGGTGCACGGGGGGAAAGTTGAATTTTTGGATGAAAATGCGTATTTTCATACTTTGAAAATTTCAGGCGTGTGTCGGACTTCCAGGCGGGGGCAGCCGCCAGAGGTGTACCGGGGACGCTTCCAGGAGCCTGGGGGAGATTTTCTGGAAGAGTCCTTGACACTTAGAAAAATTTTGAGAAAATCTCGATTTTGTGAAAAATGTCACATTTCCCCTACTTCCACCCCAGGGGGGCGTCAATATGTTGTAAGGCACCCCAAGGCAGTGACCTAAGTGGGGGTGAAGTTTGCGGTGCACGGGGGGAAAGTTGAATTTTTGGATGAAAATGCGTATTTTCATACTTTGAAAATTTCAGGCGTGTGTCGGACTTCCAGGCGGGGGCAGCCGCCAGAGGTGTACCGGGGACGCTTCCAGGAGCCTGGGGGAGATTTTCTGGAAGAGTCCTTGACACTTAGAAAAATTTTGAGAAAATCTCGATTTTGTGAAAAATGTCACATTTCCCCTACTTCCACCCCAGGGGGGCGTCAATATGTTGTAAGGCACCCCAAGGCAGTGACCTAAGTGGGGGTGAAGTTTGCGGTGCACGGGGGGAAAGTTGAATTTTTGGATGAAAATGCGTATTTTCATACTTTGAAAATTTCAGGCGTGTGTCGGACTTCCAGGCGGGGGCAGCCGCCAGAGGTGTACCGGGGACGCTTCCAGGAGCCTGGGGGAGATTTTCTGGAAGAGTCCTTGACACTTAGAAAAATTTTGAGAAAATCTCGATTTTGTGAAAAATGTCACATTTCCCCTACTTCCACCCCAGGGGGGCGTCAATATGTTGTAAGGCACCCCAAGGCAGTGACCTAAGTGGGGGTGAAGTTTGCGGTGCACGGGGGGAAAGTTGAATTTTTGGATGAAAATGCGTATTTTCATACTTTGAAAATTTCAGGCGTGTGTCGGACTTCCAGGCGGGGGCAGCCGCCAGAGGTGTACCGGGGACGCTTCCAGGAGCCTGGGGGAGATTTTCTGGAAGAGTCCTTGACACTTAGAAAAATTTTGAGAAATTTCCGATTTTGTGTAAAAATCACCCATTTCCCCTACTTCCACCCTAAAGGGGCGTCAATATGTCGTAAGGCGCCCCTAGACAGTGACCTAAGTGGGGGTGAAGTTTGGGTCTGCTGGGTGGAAAACTGAAAAAAAGCGATTTTGTGACTTTGAGAACAAACAGAGAGCTCAAAACTTTGAAAAACGTCAGACCGCTGTCAGACTTCCAGGCGGGGGAAAGCTCTGAGGTTGTACCGAGGACACTTCCATGGCCCCCGGATTGATTTTCAAGAAAGAGTCCTTGGGACTTTGAAATTTTCCGGCGAGCTGTTTTTGGCTTCCGGGAGCCGTAGAACTTTGGGAAATCGATTCCGCTCACCGGTTCAGGGTGTTTCGAGCTAGTCCAGGTCCCAGCTACGCCGCCTGGCCTCCAAATTTCGCAAATTCGAAAAAAAAAAAAATAGAACCGGAATGAGGAAATTTCTGGCCGCCGGATCCGCCGCACGGCTCCAGGAGGTCGGACACTTTTTGACTTTGTTCCCTTAAAGTGGGGGTCGGTGTCTCACCATGCAAATACCCAGTTTTGCACACCAGCTGCAGGATATAGGAGAGAGAGGTACCTCTCGGCCCCGACCAAAATCCGTTGTTTTCGTGGTTCCTCGACTCGGGTAGGCGGTTTGGCGAGTACCCCCCTTTTGCATGGAAGTTCGCACTCGCGCCGAGACCAGGCTTCCGCGGCTCCAGGGGGACTTTTGCCGGTTGTCCGTCCCGAGTCCGAGACGCGTTTCCTGGGTCGCCCGAGCCCGAACGGACCCTCCCCACGTGGGTTCCTGTCCTCTGAGGGCGACGGTCGTCAGAAGGGGGGCAGATCCAGAGTCCTCGTCCGCAGGAGGGCTCTGGGAGGGCGGATCGCTCCTTCTGACTTTGTCCCCTCGGAGCGGGCTCGGCGTTTCTCTGTGTCGGATGTCTCCCGCTTCCGCGC